>NW_015128668.1:0-281 GCF_001443285.1 Poecilia latipinna | reverse complement strand
GTACTTCATACAGTACAAAGCTTAACTTCATGGACTCTGTTCTTCTGTGGACAACATACTGTTGTTTTGACAGTCAAAAAGGAATCAAATATGTTTAAAGATCTGTCCCTCTTTTCTTAAATAAAATGTTAAATCAAACCCATGTTGTCATTTTTAAACTTTTGTACACAGTTTACGCATCATCTGCCAATAATACAGTGTTTAACACCAGTGAAGAAACTTTTAGTGGCATGTTATGATGTAGACCTATCAGACGTAAAATGTACATAAATCCTTAGCTT
>NW_015128667.1:0-282 GCF_001443285.1 Poecilia latipinna | reverse complement strand
TGTTCTAGAGGTGTCCCTCTGTCACCCAGAAGTAAGAGAAGTCACTGGAAACAGAGAGTTTTTCAGCATTGCATAATGTCCCCAGTTATTTCTGATACATTATTTCTTTTTGCAACTGCAGCGGCTGGAAATCTATTTGCAGTATATCAAACATGGACTGGATGTGTGCTTTTATAGTGAAAGCAGCACGTAAATGGGTGTACCATAATGTCTTGAGCTGTCGCGCACGTGAATATCTTGTGCAGGTCGGCTGTTCGAAGAGCCGGCTAGCTTTACCGCAGT
>NW_015128666.1:0-282 GCF_001443285.1 Poecilia latipinna | reverse complement strand
ATTAACAAATGTATTTGAATAAAAACTAAACATAAAGCCAAAGTGGAAATAAATACAACATTCAGCCAAAAGAGTGCAGATTATGAAGTCTGTATACTATATTGCCCTTCGGTAATCACTAGATTTAAATAGAAAAGATGGGCACATCCGACCACCTGATGCAATAGTTCATACTACACGGGGGTTTTTTGCCCCTATTTTCTTAGAACTTTGGCCGATCTAAGATTGTCGCTGGTGATTTCGTAACCGATCATCATGCAGTGTGTGGTGTGTTACGGTAGA
>NW_015128665.1:0-282 GCF_001443285.1 Poecilia latipinna | reverse complement strand
TTGTCATCACTTTTCACCCCTTTACCAAACCCCTGGTCACATGTGAGTGGAAGTCAGCAGAGTCAGACTGGGGAAGCTCATTACACTCTACACATAACAATAAGGATCACAACGCAACTTACAACAAATACACATAAACATATGTGAACTAAAACGCAGAATCTACGGTGGCCGACAGGTACAAATGCGCAGCAAACACGAACAAAACAAATACAACAAAGAAAAAATGCAAACAAATAAGACCACAACCACAAAAAAGAGATGCAAAAAAATATAAAAATA
>NW_015128664.1:0-282 GCF_001443285.1 Poecilia latipinna | reverse complement strand
CAGGCTTTTTAAAGATCTGTAATCGGTGATCGGCCAGAAAACTGCAATTGGTGCAGCCCTACACACATATTCATGACATTCTTTGATTAAATAAATTTCTCTTAAGCGTTACTCCAATAGCTAAAAATTTTATTTATACCAGGTGAGTCTTTCTCCCCTGAGAATGTGGACCGGTACTGGTACTGGACTGATTCTGAGCCTTCAAATGATTTTAACAGAAGTTTCACATAACCTAGAATGTTTTAGCCACAAAATGATTATTATACTCAACAGCAAACAACA
>NW_015128663.1:0-282 GCF_001443285.1 Poecilia latipinna | reverse complement strand
TATATATATATATGCTTCTTTGTGTCCTTTGGAGTTTCTGTGCTGATTAATTTTTTTGCGAAGTGATAAAAGCTGGTAGCTCTTGAATTGCTACAAAGTAAAGCTGTATTTCCTTCAGCCCACTGGCTGCAATGTTGACACCTTGAGATGCCATGAGACCTAAATTCTGAACATCATGGCATGGAGTGCATCCCAGTTTTCCATGTCTGGCATATAACCATTCTTTTTAGCTTTTAAACTGGTTTTATTGATCCTGTGTCCAGACAGAGGGATAATCAGTAA
>NW_015128662.1:0-282 GCF_001443285.1 Poecilia latipinna | reverse complement strand
GACAACAACAGCAACACCGACCACAAACACAGCAGCTCCAACCACCACCACAGCTGCTCCAACAACAACCACTGCTACTCCAACCACAACAACAGCATCTTCAACCACAAAACCAACTGCTCCAACTACAACTACAGCTGCTCAGACTACAATGACAGCAGCTCCAACCATAACCACTGCTACTCCAGCCACCACAACAGCAGCTCCGACCACAACCACAGCGGTCCCAACCAAAACCACTGCTACTCCAACCACAACAACAGCTGCTCCATCCACAACCAC
>NW_015128661.1:0-282 GCF_001443285.1 Poecilia latipinna | reverse complement strand
GGAGAGGTGGGCACTGCCGACGGAGACAGCGGGGCGGACGAGAATGTGGGGGGGGGGGGGGGGGGGGCAGTTTAGCATCTGCCCCTTTTGCTCCTTGCCCCCAAGTTCCCTTTTGGTCTTTTTTTTTTCTTAAGTCCAACTCTGACACATAACATGTACTAAAATTATTTGTTTTTTTCTTGGTTTTTTCTTGTATTTTGCAAGAAAAACAACATAAAAAGCCCTCCGGTCACCTTGTTACCTTTGACCTTTTGCCCATGACACACGACACAATTGCCCCTC
>NW_015128660.1:0-282 GCF_001443285.1 Poecilia latipinna | reverse complement strand
GGCCCTAAGCCAAATGTGGTTTTGGGGCCCTCTAGTTCTGCTAACAATGTGGACTGCTGCAATCAGCAGTCCGATCATTAGATCATTCACACACCTGCTACAAACTTATTGGATCTCTGACAGTGCTGTTTACATTATATACATGTATAAAATAGGATACATGTATTGGCCAACTGATTTATCGACCAGTTGATTTCTGGGCGCCGATTTCCTTAATTTTGGGGGATAGTGATCTGCTGATATTTACATGTGAAGCCGATCTTATCCCCTAATATTATCTTC
>NW_015128659.1:0-282 GCF_001443285.1 Poecilia latipinna | reverse complement strand
GCGGTAAAGCTAGCTGGCTCAGCGTCCAGCCGGCCCAGCACAAGATTTACAAGTGCGGTAGCTCAAGACATTATGGTACACCCATTTACGTGCTGCTTTCACAATAAAAGCGCACATCCGGTCCATGTTTGAACTACTCAAAATAGGTTTCCAGCCGCTGCATTTGCAAACAGAAAATAATATATGCTGAGAAACTAATACAAAATAAATACTAATCTCTGTCCTCTCTCTTTCTCTACATATATATATTTCAGAAATTTGCAACTATAGTTGTGATATATA
>NW_015128658.1:0-282 GCF_001443285.1 Poecilia latipinna | reverse complement strand
AAAGCTACCGTTAACAGGAGTGGTTGTTGGAACTACGCGACAGCTAGCGCTACTCTGTCGATTGTTTCTCAACTGAAAAGGGCCGTAACTTCTGGATCTGAAGGTAGTTAGAGCTAGACGAATTTTCTCCGCCGCCAGTTTAAACAGAAATTCTCTAGTAAACCTGTGATAGGGTAAGACCCAGGTTTCAGGGATTTTCCGGACCTGTTAGACAGAGAACTGGTCAATAGTCAGTCAGTGGTGAGGTTAGGGCGTGGCTGGCTATTGCAGAATAACGAACAA
>NW_015128657.1:0-282 GCF_001443285.1 Poecilia latipinna | reverse complement strand
CTCCAGGACCCATCAGTCCGTCTATCGAGTCCAAACCAGAACCTCCAGGACCCATCAGTCCGTCTATAAGGAGTGACGGGTCCAAATCAGAACCTCCAGGACCCATCAGTCCTTCTATGAAGAGTGACGGGTCCAAACCAGAACCTCCAGGACCCATCAGTCCGCCTATGAAGAGTGACGGGTCCAAATCAGAACCTCCAGGACCCATCAGTCCGCCTATGAAGAGTGACGGGTCCAAACCAGAACCTCCAGGACCCATCAGTCCGTCTATCGAGTCCAAAC
>NW_015128656.1:0-282 GCF_001443285.1 Poecilia latipinna | reverse complement strand
CTCTCTCTGCCCCCCTCCTCTCTCAGCCCCTCCTCTCCCCCCTCCTCTCTCTGCAGCAGACGGACCAGCAGCAGGAAGTAGGCGGCTCAGCCAGCCGTTCTCAGCTTCAGTGAAACATCGTCAGGTCAGATCACTGAGAAGAACAATGGAAGGAACATCTCACTGTCTGATCTGTAAGTAGACAAGTTTTAGTCTCTTTCTGCTGGATCAGCATTTCTCTCTGTCTGAGAGACACTGGAGACATTTTACTGGACGGGATTTAATAGGACCTGGTGATATAAT
>NW_015128655.1:0-282 GCF_001443285.1 Poecilia latipinna | reverse complement strand
TCAGTCTGTCTATGGTTAAAAACGTTGAAGTACGTCTGAAGCAGTGACACATCATCGGTGTTGGATGTGAGGATGGGTCACTTTTTGCTGTCGGTGCTGGCCGTACTCTGTAAGTAGATCGCTTTGTCTTTCTGAAGTGTGCAGGTGGTGGAAAATGTTTGCAACGTTTACAATATGTAAACGGGCCGAGTTTTGGGCAAAAAAGTTAACTGTGCAGAATTTCTGTTGCTTTAAGTTTTATTTTTCCTCAGGTTTTGTTTTAGGGTAAATTATAGATTCAGT
>NW_015128654.1:0-282 GCF_001443285.1 Poecilia latipinna | reverse complement strand
ATACAATGATGGCATGAGGCTCCTACTCAAACTGCCTAGATGGAGCAGTGCTAGACATATGTTTGTACATAAAGCTGTTCCCACATGTGCAGCTAAGCTCAGGAATCTTATGTATAAATGCATGTGTAGATTATCTGTGTTATGCAATAACATAATTGCAATTTTAATAAATCCTGTTTTTAGTACTGTGAGATTCTCTTCAAGATGATGGAATCATTGGCGTCATCATTGATTTGTGACTCCGTGAATAATATCATGTCATGTTTATTTTTAGTTTTCTCT
>NW_015128653.1:0-282 GCF_001443285.1 Poecilia latipinna | reverse complement strand
AATGTTGAATTGATCTGGTTGGATTCTCTCTGCAGAAAAACGAACAACCACAGCCCCGCCCACTACCGAAGCCCCGCCCACTACCGAAGCCCCGCCCTCTTCCTCCTCCCCTCTCCTCATCATCACTCTGCTCTGCCACCTGGTGGTGATGTTCCTGTTCTTCATCTGCTCTTTCCTCTTGGGGTTTTCATCTGGACTCAGAGCCAAAGGTAAAACCCTGAATCATTTACTGACTGATGATCTTCACTGGTTCTGGTTCTGTTGATTTAGTTTCTTCAGTTT
>NW_015128652.1:0-282 GCF_001443285.1 Poecilia latipinna | reverse complement strand
AAGCTAACGCTAAAGCGCTAAACCAACGCAGTATTTAGCTCAAGCTAAAGCGCTACACCAAGACAGTATTTAGCTCAAGCTAAAGCGCTACACCAACATGGTATTTAGCTCAAGCTAAAGCTAAAGCGCTACACCAACACCGTATTTAGCTCAAGCTAAAGCGCTACACCAACACCGTATTTAGCTCAAGCTAAAGCTAAAGCGCTACACCAACACCGTATTTAGCTGAAGCTAAAGCTAAAGCGCTACACCAACACCGTATTTAGCTGAAGCTAAAGCTAA
>NW_015128651.1:0-282 GCF_001443285.1 Poecilia latipinna | reverse complement strand
AGAAAACTTCCTAAGCCCGGTGGTGGGGGCGTTGAGGTGGTCCACCGGCAGTCTACTGTGTTTTTGTATTAAAAGATGTTAAGTTTACAGGAAATATTAAAGTATTACTGTGTAATTATGTGTTACAGGAAAAGATTTCGAGTGAAATGCTATTTAAACCCACAACTAGTCTAAAAACAACAAATTTACACTTCTGTTTAATCCAAATTAAGTCAGCAGCTCCATCAGGCCCCCAAGGCTTCAGGGACCCTATAAACGCTAATATTTTAAAATAGACCACAG
>NW_015128650.1:0-283 GCF_001443285.1 Poecilia latipinna | reverse complement strand
GTCCGACCGTCAGTGTAGTTGTCAGTATACGCAACAAGTTATGACGAAAATAAGTAATTAAATTGTTTATAATATGACATAATGTGATAACTAGATGGATATACATGCGTTGTCGTGGTTTCAAAGTGTGTTTAAAGCAGGTCTGGCTGCAGCTGGATGCCATACAACTGTTAATAACTGTTAATAATGATCTACGTCATGATTCTATGTTGCTGATTAAATAAAATCATATGGTAATGACAGCGTATGCATGTCTGAGCTAAGCGTACGACTATCTGACAAC
>NW_015128649.1:0-283 GCF_001443285.1 Poecilia latipinna | reverse complement strand
ATATTTTGACATATATATATATATATATATATATATATATATATATATATATATATATATATATATATATATATATATATATATATATATACACACACACTGCTCAAAAAAATAAAGGGAACACACAAATAACACATCCTAGATCTGAATGAATGACATATTCTCATTGAATACTTTGTTCTGTACAAAGTTGAATGTGCTGACAACAAAATCACACAAAAATCAGAAGTTTGATTTACTTGGAGTTATATTGTGTTGTTTAAGTGTTCCCTTTATTTTTTTG
>NW_015128648.1:0-283 GCF_001443285.1 Poecilia latipinna | reverse complement strand
GTTGACAGTTTGACCTAGAGCTGAACTGGGCTCAGACCATAGATCAGATATCACACCTGGTACTGGGTTGTTCGTTGTTTAGGTTAGAAGTTTTACGACCTTTGTTGTTCTTCCTGACTGCCCCTTTTGGCTGTTCTGCTTGGACAATAAAACGGGCTCACGCGGAAGCAGACCAGAACGCTCTGTGAACAGCTTGGAGAAGCTGTTGACGGAGACTTCTCCTTTTGCAAAAGCTTGGCTATGAAATTCATATACGTTGTCTGTGGTTCTTTTATATAGGTTC
>NW_015128647.1:0-283 GCF_001443285.1 Poecilia latipinna | reverse complement strand
TTGTGCCACCAACTTTGGTAAGTCAGAAATTATCAACATCTTCCACAGGTTATACAATACTTTAATCATGACCCAATTTTTGTAAAATTACAATATTTACAAGTCAAACGTTGTCGCATTAACAATTTTTTAATATTTACTTGTCTGCTCAGTGTGCGACAAAGAAGGACGAGTCTAAGAAACCAATTTTCCCACCAAAATTGGTAAGTGAGAAGTTATCAACATCTGGCACTGGATTTCCAGTACTTTAATTATGACATAATTTTTGTAAAATTACAATATT
>NW_015128646.1:0-283 GCF_001443285.1 Poecilia latipinna | reverse complement strand
TATATTTTATTCAAATTTTGTGCTTTATCCATAGGACCCGTTTTGTCCCTATTCTCAAGAATCACTAATATTGCCAACTAATAATTGACAATATCATTGATATTAATGTAGTTGGTATGTAGCCTTATGTAAAAGCATTTTGCTAGACAATGTCAAACATTGAGAAGTTTTAATTATCAAACTCAGCGTTTTGAAGCCAAAAATACCTCAGAAATGTTATGTTTGGTTCCAGTTTACGAACCCACATGCACGAACACAATCAGCAGACGCGTGTACAAACAAC
>NW_015128645.1:0-283 GCF_001443285.1 Poecilia latipinna | reverse complement strand
GGGGGGGGGGGGGGGGGGGGGGGGGGAGGGGAAAGGAAAAGGGTGGGGGGGGGGGGGAAGAAGGACGCTGAAGTGCAGCAGCTCTGCTCCCATACACTGACACTGAAAATGAATGACAGCTTACCTGCATGCCAATCTTCATCAGACTGACACTGGGCTGACAGCACAGCCTATACTCCTCCACACAGCCGCTGACGTCAGCCGCAGCAGGCCCCTCCCCCCTCCCCCCCCCCCTACATCTTCCGCCCCCCCCCCCCCCCCCCCCCCCCCCCCCCCCCCCCCC
>NW_015128644.1:0-283 GCF_001443285.1 Poecilia latipinna | reverse complement strand
GGTACTTCATTTATGTTGACTTTTCAACATACTTAAGGATTTAGTCTAATGTTCACACATAGGCCTGTCAGAATAATCAATTAATCGGATGATAAATTAAAACAAAGTCAACCATTTCCATTGGCCTGATTTATTGTTTCTCTTTTTTTCCTCTCTTTCTACCAAAAACTGGATAATAAAAGTCTTCAGTTTGGTACTTTGGTCTCGATTAGACCTTATTTTGAAAAGCAATTTTGTTTAAAAAGACTTCAAAATTCATTAGTTTTATTTTTTCTGGATACTA
>NW_015128643.1:0-283 GCF_001443285.1 Poecilia latipinna | reverse complement strand
GATGAAGCGGCTGTAAAAAAATCAACGGGTTCACTGTGCAGACATTAGAGCCGTTAACTTATCAGCCGTGACTGATCAGTTTTTCAAGAACAATCTAAAACTCGACTCGAAACTCGAATTAATTTAAATTCACATAATTATATGCCAGACATGGGAAACTGGGATGACTCCATGCCATGATGTTCAGAGTTTAGGTCTCATGGCATCTCAAGGTGTCAACATTGCAGCCAGTGGGCTGAAGGAAATACAGCTTTACTTTGTAGCAATTCAAGAGCTACCAGCT
>NW_015128642.1:0-283 GCF_001443285.1 Poecilia latipinna | reverse complement strand
TAATTAGAGGCAAACAAACACAGAAACATGTTAATAAAGCAGCAGGAAGTGAACGGGAATCACTGCAAGATGAAGCTGCTCTTTGTTCCTGTTGGTAATTAGAGCCGGCTGATGGCCGATCTGCGGTTTGCACAAAATACCAACAGAGTTCATTAAAGCAGCAGATGGTAGACAGAGTCTTAATTAACTCAACAGATCTGAGACGAACTGCAAAACAAAACAGATTTTACCTTATTTTTATTCTTGTTTGGAGAGAGAGCTGTGATGAGAAACAAGAAAAAAA
>NW_015128641.1:0-283 GCF_001443285.1 Poecilia latipinna | reverse complement strand
GATTAATACTGAATAATATAAATTGGATACATGTTTCTTCTTCCTCATATCGTGTCTTTATGAAACTTTCAAAACAAAAACGGAAGATTTAGGATGTATCTTACTAGTGAAAGAATTACATATAAATAAAAGTCTTTACCACCTGTGTAAACTTTGCTGGTGAATGTTATAACACATAATATAAGTTTTATAATATGTGTTATATTGTTTCCTTTCTAATATAGGCCCTTGTGTCAGATAATCTAAGTCAATGTTAGAGAATAATTATTTTTTTTAGATTTAC
>NW_015128640.1:0-283 GCF_001443285.1 Poecilia latipinna | reverse complement strand
AGTTGTTGGTGCAGCTGTTGTTGTTGGTAAAGCTGTGTTTGTTGTTACAGCCACTGTGGTTGTTGTTGGAGACACTGTGGTTGTTGTTGTAGACACTGTGGTTGTTGTTGGTGCTGCTGAGGTTGATGTTGGTGTTGCTGTGGTTGTAGTTGGAGCCACTGTGGTTGTTGTTGGAGCCACTGTGGTTGCTGTTGGAGCTGCTGTGGTTGTTGTTGGTGCAGCTGTGGTTGTTGATGGACCACCTGTGGTTGTTGTTGTAGCTGCTGTGGTTGTTGTTGGTGCA
>NW_015128639.1:0-283 GCF_001443285.1 Poecilia latipinna | reverse complement strand
TCTTATGTCCTGCTAAAGAGTATAATCCAGCACTTATCTGTAGTCCAACACCAAATAACGCACCGTAAGCTATTGTCTGAAGGATTGTCAGACGTATCCTGCAGGTTTCTTATGCTTGAGGACAGATACACACGCACGCACACGCAGCAAGACTCTCTGGTTTCTCTGTCTCTTATGGAACAAGAGTTAAAGGCATATAATTCCAACGCCGTGTATCAAGAAGACAATCTGTTTAAAACCAGAGGTAGTTACAACATTCTCAATCTAATTCAACATGGTTTAG
>NW_015128638.1:0-283 GCF_001443285.1 Poecilia latipinna | reverse complement strand
AATGTGAAAGCTGATTTGTTTTATTTATATTTATGACCTTGTGTAGGTCAGGTTTTTTTCCACCCCCTGTGTCAACCCAGGATGGCGAGCTACGGATCACCGCAACTTTGCGGTAGGAGTATGAACCAAGCTACTTTCTCATTCTGAATCTATTTGCACTGGATCATGGACAAAAAAACAGTCAGATAATTGATTGATGGACCATTAATCACCCTGGACTCACAAATGGACTCAAAATAGAAAGAAAACTCTTGGGTGTCATCAGGGTTTATTGTTTTTGTTG
>NW_015128637.1:0-283 GCF_001443285.1 Poecilia latipinna | reverse complement strand
CAGACAGTTTACCTCCTTCAAATGGAGATTCTGGTCTGCTGCTGCCTTTACTCTGAGCCGTTCAGAGGGGGGAGGGGCAGGAAGCGCTCTGCTGAATGCGCTGTTATGCGCCTTCAAAATAAAAGCACGCGAGTGGAAGATTTTAAAATTCTTCGCAACTGCAGTGAAATTATTGGGGGGGACGAATGTGGCTCTCTCCAATATTGGGGGGGACGAATGTGGTTCTCTCCAATATTGGGGGGGACATGTCCCCCGCGTCCCCCCCGCTTCCTACGCCCATGGG
>NW_015128636.1:0-283 GCF_001443285.1 Poecilia latipinna | reverse complement strand
ATCTACCAGCTATGAACCGCCACGACTTGCTCCGCCACCAGTTTGTTCAGACCGGGATGAATGAAATTTATTGTGCGGGTCGTTCGTTAAGCTACACTTACACTGTAACCATTAACTACTCAGCCGCCCACTGTGTTCAGTCTATCTGCTTACTTATATAAATACTCCAGCAGTGCTCTTCCCGCCATTCGCTTTCAACCAGCAGCTCCCGGAGGAGAAAGGCTGCCGTGCTCCAGGCAGTCATTTTAAGGATGCTTATTGGTCCCCCAAAAACCTGAGTGAA
>NW_015128635.1:0-284 GCF_001443285.1 Poecilia latipinna | reverse complement strand
GTTTTGAGTTGTACTTTAACGGTTTCTCCCTTTGCTTTTAAGCACAGCACGAAATTAATAATATCTACATGTCTAAGTTTGATTGAGATCACGGAATCATGAATGGCATGTAAAGGAATAGCCTTTTTGCCCTCCAGCATTGTAGCATGCGAGAAATTTCCTTATGTAAACAATAACATGCAGGGGGTCTAGATTTGTAAATCCGATTATAATGAAATTGGTGCCTCACCAGGTATATCCATCCATGGATATATATACAATAACATATATATATATATATATAT
>NW_015128634.1:0-284 GCF_001443285.1 Poecilia latipinna | reverse complement strand
TGTCGATGTGGGCGTGACTGTCATGAAGTATGAATGGGAAGGTGACTGGCTGCTGGCTCTATGTGTATGAGGAAGCGGGTGAGCTGGGTGGTCAGTCCTCGCAAAGTTTGGAGCATAATAAAAATAAAAAAAAATCGATAATTGTGACAGAACAAAGAAGAGGTTTGGTGTTGATACTCGGACAGATGAGATTCACCGAGTTAACCCAGTGCGGCCCTCTACCACCATTAGTTTGCTGTGTTTTATAATAAAACATGTTTTTTACGGCCACCGTAAAAAGGCTT
>NW_015128633.1:0-284 GCF_001443285.1 Poecilia latipinna | reverse complement strand
ATCTTTAAAAACTCTACTGAAAAACAGAATGCATGCTTGCTATTTGTAAAAAATAAATAAATAAATAAATAAATAAAGCAATAGAGAGAGAGAGAGAGAGAGAGAGAGAGAGAGAGAGAGAGGTTAGTGATTGAAATCAATGCTCCTTTTCCATCTTTTCAGCAGAGTACTCTTTGTTCTGGTTGTCATATAGAGACAAGAAACATGAGCAGAATTAGGTCACATTCATGTTTGTTAGCTTTTTTTTTTTTTTTTTTTTTACCGGATTTTTGTTTTTTTTTTTT
>NW_015128632.1:0-284 GCF_001443285.1 Poecilia latipinna | reverse complement strand
TCAATCTGTGACGTGTGATTCGGATTTTGACTTTGCCACGCGAGGATCACGTGACCAGCTGAGCCAATCAGGTGCAGGCGATCTCACAGTCCTATTTACATAGAGTCTTTAACTGAAGGCCTGTCACTAAGTTTTGTGTTTTTTTATGTAAGATATACAATCAACCTCAAAAGGATACCATAATGTATACATTATGTATTTACAACATACACATAAAATGAACAGAACTAAACAACAAAAAAAAACCCTCAACACAAACAATACTGTGATGTAGATTTAAATAT
>NW_015128631.1:0-284 GCF_001443285.1 Poecilia latipinna | reverse complement strand
TGTGGCGACACTAAGGTAGGAATCTGCTACTCTGCTCCTCACAGCAGGGTAACCAGAAGTTGTCAACGCCACCTTGGGAATTGCACCCAAGGAATTAGACTGCCAGTAGGCTCGAGGTTCGTGACCAAGGAGAACAAGACTTTTCCAAAAAAAATGAGTTACATTTTATTGTTTCATGTAAAAGAATCACAACATAAGGGACACAATAGGAAGGGAGTGTACAGTACTGAGGCCTACCAGCAGGGGGAGGGCGGTCCAAATGGGAACTAGTTCCTAAAATAAAT
>NW_015128630.1:0-284 GCF_001443285.1 Poecilia latipinna | reverse complement strand
AAAATATGTTTTATAAACAATAATATTACTTGTTATTAGTCTGTTATTAAGAGATGACCACATATATATATATATATATATATATATATATATATTTTTTTTTTTTTTTTCTGCAAAATTCACCAACTGCACAATTTGTGTTATGTAGTAAGTTGTGTAAGATAAATAGTATTTCAAAAGAGCAGAAGAAATGTAATGTTTTTTGAACAATGGCATTTGTTGTTAATCTGTTGCTAAGAGACGACCACATTTTCCGGTGACCAAGTGCCACGAAGCAAACATTG
>NW_015128629.1:0-284 GCF_001443285.1 Poecilia latipinna | reverse complement strand
CTTCTTCTTCTTCTTCTTCTTTTGGTTTTTACGGCAGCTTGCATCCGTTTATGTTGCATTACTGCCCTCTATTGACTCCTATCAACTACGCCTCAAATTCTCTCAAATAACCCAGTATTCTTTAAAAAACGAAATACCTTCTTTTTCCCCTCACTATTACTCAGCTGAAAGATCACCTTCTCAAATTCCAATTCCCTATTAACACCTAGTTCCCCTTTTAATAATCTTCTTTGGCTTGCATATTTCCCACATTTAATCAAAACATGTTCCACTGTCTCTACCTC
>NW_015128628.1:0-284 GCF_001443285.1 Poecilia latipinna | reverse complement strand
TATTATTAAACTAAAATCTCCAGCATGGGGAAGTGGGTTGAGCTTGACTTTTCTCAACACCCTCTCCTCGAGGTCAGACCTTTCACATGCTGGGAACCCAACACCCTCTTGCAGGTCTGCGTCGTCATCCTCTGGAAAGAGAAGATGGTCCTCTGGGATGTGAAGATCCTCCATCGTGACAAAGGACTCAGCAGTCTGGGATGTGAAGATGCAGATCCTCAGTCGTCACCAAGGCCACAGCAGCCGATGTGAAGATGCATATTCTCAAAACTCCACTGCTCTTT
>NW_015128627.1:0-284 GCF_001443285.1 Poecilia latipinna | reverse complement strand
CGGGACCAAGATGGCGACCGGACCAGTCGCTGTGTGATGTAGCTGAGACACAGATTTCAATTTTCAGTCCTCCTTGCCAACATAATGTTCTCTTTTTGATCCAGGAATGTCTGTAACTTCTATATTTTGTTCTATTCAACCTGATCAAGAGTGACATTGTTGTTAAGACTGCGATCAAGGACGAGAAAAGGCTAGCAGCTAACAAGCTAACCTCTGAGTTCAACGGCCATCTTCCAGATCAACGTATACTACGATGCAACGATCGGAGCACGGCTTTAAAAGAA
>NW_015128626.1:0-284 GCF_001443285.1 Poecilia latipinna | reverse complement strand
GAAAACTAACCTGTAACAACAATAGCTCACTTTCTAAGTTAACCAGAAGAAAAGTTATAGAAAAATCTGAAATTATATTGAATTTAATAACAAAGAGGCAGGCTCACAAATATGCTTATAAAAAATGTCTACAATCCAGCTTTTAGTTTATGTATTCATCTTCAGTGAGTTTAATAGATTAATTAAACTCACCTTGCCACCTAACCTGTCACGCTTTGGGTTTGAAAATACGGGAAATGCCGCCTGGAGTGGGAGGAGAGGGCGAATGAACGAACATGGGGTGG
>NW_015128625.1:0-284 GCF_001443285.1 Poecilia latipinna | reverse complement strand
TTCTTTTAAAGCCGTGCTCCGATCGTTGCATCGTAGTATACGTTGATCTGGAAGATGGCCGTTGAACTCAGAGGTTAGCTTGTTAGCTGCTAGCCTTTTCTCGTCCTTGATCGCAGTCTTAACAACAATGTCACTCTTGATCAGGTTGAATAGAACAAAATATAGAAGTTACAGACATTCCTGGATCAAAAAGAGAACATTATGTTGGCAAGGAGGACTGAAAATTGAAATCTGTGTCTCAGCTACATCACACAGCGACTGGTCCGGTCGCCATCTTGGTCCCG
>NW_015128624.1:0-284 GCF_001443285.1 Poecilia latipinna | reverse complement strand
ATCTTGTTAAAACGAGATAATTTTATGTCCAGGAAGTGGCGCTATTATGCTAGGCTAGTACAGTGACTAACATGAATTGGTCAGGTTTCCCTTCATGTTTGGTCTACAACATGTAGAGATACAGATGCTGCTTTGCACTGTGGTTAAAACCATTAACAGCATGCCTACTCTGACAAGATCCTAAACAGAACGGGACTGCACAGAAGGAGACGTTAGTCCGGTCCTCTAGCTGTAGCGGCGTTCCTGACTGTCTGGATCGAAGCTCAAGTTGGCCTCCGATTGTG
>NW_015128623.1:0-284 GCF_001443285.1 Poecilia latipinna | reverse complement strand
GCATAGAAATGTAAACAATGGAGGGAGGAGAGAGATGTGCATTTCGTTGCTGGAAAAACAGGAACTATTTTGAGTTTCTGTCGCCAAGTCCGATTATTATAAGCAGCTTTGTTTCTTTTTAAAAGTTGCTTGCAACTTTAATGAGTCGTGGATTGGGCCTTTTTGGGCTCACTTTTGAACGTGAAGTTGCTCATTTGGGCTTGGAAATAAGCAGAGACTCATAATAAATCCCAGAATTTGTCTGTCATTAAGGTAGTTTTTGTCAGGCTCTCCTGGTCCATCAT
>NW_015128622.1:0-284 GCF_001443285.1 Poecilia latipinna | reverse complement strand
ACCGGAGAATTGGGCGGGTGGCGTAAGCTTTTTTTTTTCCCCTTTTTTTTGCCGAAAAAAAAAAAAAAATTGGTCAAAATTGGTGTTGATTTAAAAAAATTGGTCATGTCATTTTTATTGTGAAAATTACAATCATATTAACATCGGCTATTTAGTCGCATTTTATGTGGTTTAGTTAATATTTACTGTGAATCCAGATCCCATCACACCATTATATAGTTTGAACTGTAAATTTTCGGAACCATTTTTATTTGTAAGTATTGATTTTATTTTTGAACCCTTAT
>NW_015128621.1:0-284 GCF_001443285.1 Poecilia latipinna | reverse complement strand
GTGTAGTTGCTGTTGATTGTGACTCAACACACTGCAAAAACACAAAATCTTGCTAAGTATTTTGGTCTTTTCTTGTACAAATATTTTGCTAAACTTGAAATAAAACTAACTCACCAGTAACTTTTCAGCAAGAAACATGAGTTTGTTTTAAGTCAATACTTCCTAAATATTGATGAAAAAGTATTTGTTACACTGGCAGATTATTTCACTTCAAGTGTCTCACACAGATCTCCTTCCCTTCTATAAAGTTTGGCTCACCAGAGCCCCACAACTGGTAACCAGTT
>NW_015128620.1:0-284 GCF_001443285.1 Poecilia latipinna | reverse complement strand
CATACTGGCTGCTGGCTCATTAGGTTTGAGGAAGCAGGTGCGCCGGGGTTGTCATAATTTCTGTTGACCGTGTTTAATGCCGTTTATTGTTGGCACTATTGGATGGTTTGGCCTGGTCAGTCAGTGTAAATCTGTACGATCTGAAGTCAGACGATAAAAGTGGAATAAATAGATGATTGCATCAACAAAGAAGCGGCCTGGAGTTATTTGAAGCAGCGTCGGACAGTTTACAATTCCCCGAGTTAACCCAGTGCGGCCCTCATACATCTTTAGCTTTGCCGCAC
>NW_015128619.1:0-285 GCF_001443285.1 Poecilia latipinna | reverse complement strand
CCACTTTCTGTTTGCAATCCTTTGGCTCCTCGGCATTCAGTTGCACAGCCTTTGCTAGGTTAGCCATGAGCCTTTGCTAGGTTAGCCATGAGCCTTTGCTAGGTTAGCTATCAGCCTTTGCTAGGTTAGCCATGAGCCTTTGCTAGGTTATCCATGAGCCTTAGCTAGGTTAGCCATGAGCCTTTGCTAGGTTAGCCAGAGTGCTAGCTTGACAGTTTTGCTGTCTGATATGTTCTAATTGTGTCTCCATTTCAGTTACGTTTGCCTGCAGACTCAATATTGCCT
>NW_015128618.1:0-285 GCF_001443285.1 Poecilia latipinna | reverse complement strand
ATAATCATTATTCTTTTTATTATCTTTTTATCTTTTAACTTGTTCATTGATTTATAATTTGATCTTTCTTTGTTTGATAAAAGTTATTCTGCTCAGAATATTGTGCAAATTGATCATGCTGTAAGCTCATACGGATCACGTGAACAGGGCGTGCTTAGCTCTGGTTGACTTGGTAGAGAGCGTTCATTTTATAGCGTTAACACCGGAGCTGTAAGTGGTCCGGTGTGAAACGGGTGTGATGGAACAAAGGTACCACAGCACTTTTAAATTTCAATAATCAGAATA
>NW_015128617.1:0-285 GCF_001443285.1 Poecilia latipinna | reverse complement strand
CCTGCCTGCGAGTCAGGACCTGCCTGCGAGTCAGGACCTGCATCAGAGTCTGGACAGATCTCCGAGTCAGGACCTGCCTCCGTGACGGGTCCTGTCTGCGAGTCGGGACCTGCCTCCGAGACGGGACCTGCCTCCGAGACGGGACCTGCCTCCGAGTCAGGACCAGTCTCCGAGTCAGGACCCGCCTCCGAGTGAGGACAGATCTCTGAGACAGCACCTGCCTCAGAGTCAGGACGTGTCTCCGAGACTGGACAGATCTCCGAGTCAGGACCTGCATCCGAGTCA
>NW_015128616.1:0-285 GCF_001443285.1 Poecilia latipinna | reverse complement strand
CTGAAAAATTCCAACGGTTTCTGAAAGGGGAGACGTTGCACTTTCCAGCAAGTATCGGGTTAATACGGCAACTTCACAGCTGCAGCTGCAGAGAGTGTAATTAATCCGGGGGGCACTCGTTTAATAGACGGTATATTTCGAAAATAACTTGCTGGATATTGAAAGTTCCAGTTGTTATCGATACATGGGTAAGTATATCATCTCACAGGACATTTAAAGAACTACTTACAATTAAAATAAGGAAGGTTTATTTAGGCAGACGCTTGAAACTCCGGCGTAAAAGGG
>NW_015128615.1:0-285 GCF_001443285.1 Poecilia latipinna | reverse complement strand
AGTCCGCTCTAATGAAACTCCAGTCCGCTCTAATGAAACTCCAGTCCGCTCTAATAAAACTCCAGTCCGCTTTAACCCGACTCCAGTCCGCTCTAACCCGACTCCAGTCCGCTTTAACCCGACTCCAGTCCGCTTTAACCCGACTCCAGTCCGCTTTAATCCGATTCCAGTCCGCTTTAACCCGACCCCAGTCCGCTTTAACCCGACTCCAGTCCGCTTTAACCCGACTCCAGTCCGCTTTAACCCAATTCCAGTCCGCTTTAATCCGAATCCAGTTCGCTTTAA
>NW_015128614.1:0-285 GCF_001443285.1 Poecilia latipinna | reverse complement strand
CTAGTTTCACCACCCTCTCAGTAGCGACATTACCTGTAGTCTCAAGTCCAAAACCTGACAGTTATGTCAAACACCCGCTATTCCATCACGTCCTGAGAAGTCAAACTCTTGCTAAGATAGACACGAGTAGGAAGACGCTGTCTTAGATCGATAGATAGATAGATAGATAGATAGATAGATATTAAAGTTTCATTGGAGAAATGTGATGAGCTCTATATACATATATGTTGGAGCCTATTAAGCATTAGATTAATTTATTTTTTGCTAAATTAATTTTCGCAGATC
>NW_015128613.1:0-285 GCF_001443285.1 Poecilia latipinna | reverse complement strand
GTTCAAGACATAAGCACCCATACATACCCGAGCAGATAGCGAATGAGCTCCACTGCGTCCACAACCGGTTCTAGGAACAGAGCCATTCTCTTGTAGGACACCACCATGTTTAGGAGGTCAAAGTTCGGTGGGCAGCGAGGACTCCCCAACTCTGAGGCATCCGGAGAGCCTGGGGTCTCTTTAGATAACGAGTGCACCAACTCTCCCCGTTCCCCTGAACCCTCTCCAGTGCTGTGCATTGCCATCTCTGGGCAGTGAGTAGAAAGAAAGAAAAAAAAAAAAAAA
>NW_015128612.1:0-285 GCF_001443285.1 Poecilia latipinna | reverse complement strand
ACAGGTAACCAATTAATGCACAAAATCCGCGTAGGACAGCGAAAGTCCTAGCGCAAAATTTTTGCGAAACAGGCGGACGGAGCCTGGTGCTGCAAGGCTGGAGGCCTTGTCCTGTTAGGCTGCGGGGCCTGGCTAATACCCGTGTTAAGAAATGGAAGGTCTGCATAGATCATATAACTTGAATGGACAGGAAGTCCAACAGAATGATTTTATCTTTTCTTTTTATCTTTTTATTACTTTATTTTTATTTTTCTTTCTCACTGTTTAAAATTATGTAAAGCACTT
>NW_015128611.1:0-285 GCF_001443285.1 Poecilia latipinna | reverse complement strand
CAGAGCCAAGCCGAGCCGGGTTGTTGAAGTAGAGCTGGTGGAAAAGGGGCAAAAGTGGCAAGCTGTCTGAACAAAAAATCAGCTGCGCCTTCTCCCAGGATGTCCTTGGTTTTTAAAGGGAGGCCTCAACAGTGATTGGTGGAGCCGGCAATTGATGACCCAATCACTGTAGGCCTTAGGGTGTGGCACAGGACAACAGGGCAGCACCCACTTCCAGGTGAAGTCAGTCTGATTAGCCACTGAAAAACAACAAATAAACACAGAAAAGGCCACTGGCCGTAACAA
>NW_015128610.1:0-285 GCF_001443285.1 Poecilia latipinna | reverse complement strand
AAATTCTTTGGTGGGGGGGCGGTGAGGGACTTGGATAAAGGCTAGGGGGGCGCTGGCCCAAAAAAGGTTGAGAAACACCGTGTTAGAATCACAGCAGCAAGCCAGCAAAACGCAAAGAACTTTTCACAGTTTTTCCCTCCAAACTAACCGACTGAGTTGAGTAAAGCTGTTGGATGCAGGTAATGTTAGCTAAAAGATGACTAGCTAATATCAATACAGAACCTTAAGCTTAACAAGTACCTTGTAGGCTACCGATGTTGGTGTCTATTTTCAGCTACGTACATT
>NW_015128609.1:0-285 GCF_001443285.1 Poecilia latipinna | reverse complement strand
TCTCTTGTTTCTCCTTTGGGCCTTGATTAATCTTGTAAGACTAATTATAGCTTCTTTCTCCACTGACTGTTTTTGCCTGCATCTTTAAAAACTCTACTGAAAAACAGAATGCATGCTTGCTATTTGTAAAAAATAAATAAATAAATAAATAAATAAAGCGATAGAGAGAGAGAGAGAGAGAGAGAGAGAGAGAGAGAGAGAGAGAGAGAGAGAGAGAGGGGAGAGAGATAAAAATAAACGCTCTTTTTCTCTTTTTTCAACAGAGCACTCTTTTTTCTGGTTGTC
>NW_015128608.1:0-285 GCF_001443285.1 Poecilia latipinna | reverse complement strand
CAAAATTTCCAAGTAATAAAAAGTTTGGGGACCACTGATTTAGCACATACTAGTATAGTAGCAGACACGAAGGATCAGCACTTTTACTGTTACAGTTACCGTTCGGAAACTACCGTAATCAGTTCTGTTAAATCTAATCATGGCAACTTTTTCTTTTTCAACCCTAATAAATGTGATATTCAATTGACATGTTATGACTCAAATTTTGGGTGTCCGCCCCCCTCTGTTTCTGCTGCATCGTTGTGGAAAACCTGGAATGTGCATGTTTACTGGTTTATTAAAAAA
>NW_015128607.1:0-285 GCF_001443285.1 Poecilia latipinna | reverse complement strand
AAAAATCAAAAAACTCAAAAACTCAAAGGTGATCAAAACAAAAGTGAATCCAACTCAAATAGTCACCTGATGCACCGTGGATTCTGGTTTACGCAGCAAAAAAAAAAAAAAAGAAAAAAAAATCAAAAGTCAAAATATAGTTCTTTGGTTTTATTTGCAGTTCAGGCAAAAAGGTTACAGGCTTCTGCTCCTATTCCTGTACCTGTTCTCTGACTGACAAAAGAAACCGATGTGACTGATTAGCTGGTAAAAAACCTTATGACCACCCACGTGCATAATAAACTA
>NW_015128606.1:0-286 GCF_001443285.1 Poecilia latipinna | reverse complement strand
ATAACATTGACTATGTTCTCTTTCTCTGTAATGTTAGCTATAAGCAATTCAAGCTAATCCTACTTTGCTGTAATTTACTGTTAGCTAAAGTTATTAAAGTCCATTACCGTAACGTTAGCCCTTAATATTAAACATATTTTAAAGACAGGCAATTTCAATCTAGCAAATTAAAAGCTAATATGTTAGTCAAAGTTATCATTTGAGAAGTTGTCATAACGAAGACATTTTGTCTAGATCAGTGTTCTTCAACCTTTTTTGAGCCAAGGTACATTGTTTTAATTTAAAA
>NW_015128605.1:0-286 GCF_001443285.1 Poecilia latipinna | reverse complement strand
TGTGTAACAGGGCGGCCGTTTGCGGTTGGATTTTACGGTGCAGAAGATTACGAGAGGTAGAGTCAGGTGGAAACAGCAGTTGGTTTATTCTCCTCACAGCATCAACACACACTCAATAACAATCATCTCACACAAGTGAAACTACAGGCTTAAATAGTCTCAGCTGTGTTGGACCCAACCACCTCCAATTCACAGGGGGATCTCCCTTAACAAATCTCCACCTATTTACATAAAATACACTTTATTAAATATAAACATTTAAATTTACTTTTTATAAATATTTTAT
>NW_015128604.1:0-286 GCF_001443285.1 Poecilia latipinna | reverse complement strand
TGTTGTGTATGATACACTAGGTCAAAATAAATGATATTCAAGTAGATAACTGGAGATAGCACATGGCAACGTTTATTCAGGAACGGGGAACTACTTCTACTTCACAGGATCCTGCTCATATGTGTTGTGCCCAGCAAGAGCGCCACCAATGGCGATTCGTTATATTGCTTTGTTCTTCACATTTACAACAAAACCGCCTTGAACAAATAGGATCATAATCATACCAAAATGTGAGTAACAATCTCAAATCTGGAGGTTCATTCTTTTCTGTGTCTGGAACACCACA
>NW_015128603.1:0-286 GCF_001443285.1 Poecilia latipinna | reverse complement strand
ATGAAGTAAATGAGGAACCTTTTCTTTGTTCCGCCAACTTTTTTCTGGGCATTTTGTTCTTACTGAAGAGCTGGCTGACTCCCCCTAGTGGTCTGGAGTGCATCAGTTTAGTGAATAGCATTTGCAGCTTTTCATAATTGTTCTTTTTGCTCTTTATTGCGTTATCCCTTTTGCCTCCATTTTCTGTGGCTGCAGCATTTTTTTTTTGTTTGTTTTTTTTTTTTTTTTTTTTTTTTTTTTTTTTTTTTTTTATGGGGTTTTTTTTTTTTTTTTAATTTCCGGGGGG
>NW_015128602.1:0-286 GCF_001443285.1 Poecilia latipinna | reverse complement strand
TCAGCGCTCTGGGTCAGAGGATTTTATTACTGAGCGGGGGTTATCACATTTAAATTAAGCACTGTAGAGGATAGTGGGTGCTGATTCCTTTCTGTACATTTTCTTACTTGTTCATAACAATTCTCACTGACTGTGTGTGTGATATATTGACACAAAAACATCTACAACTTACTACAAGGAGTGGAGGGGTCCACCCCCACCGTTTACATGAGTGGGATGCACTGACTGATGGCACTTAAGCATATGCACTGACTGATGGTACTTAAGCATATGCACTGACTGATGG
>NW_015128601.1:0-286 GCF_001443285.1 Poecilia latipinna | reverse complement strand
TACGTAAGAAATTTAATTGAGCAAAAGTCAATAACAAACAAATGAATTAGGTACAGAAGAATAACAACCCAGGTTGTTAAACAGATATAAGCAAAAATTATTTTTTTTGTTTTTACAGTGCCATGTATATTATTGAGATACTTTTTGTTCGTAGAGTCTTATATATATATAAAAAAGATGAAACTATTTAATCTATCAACAAAGAAATTTTCCTTTGACTCTAAAACGATAAATCATATTCATGAATCACATTATTACACGGCCCATCTGTGGTGACGATACAAAA
>NW_015128599.1:0-286 GCF_001443285.1 Poecilia latipinna | reverse complement strand
AGGGGGTTATAGTTCACCATCAGCTGGTGGATTCATCCGTCCATTCTCCATCATTGTCTGCTGGCTGGCAGCTTCATCCTCGTCCTTCTTCTTCTTACAACATCGATAACAAGCTGCCAACAGAACATGAGAGAATGAAAGAGTTTATCTTCAGACCAGCTGACAGAAACGTCAACGCCACTGACCTGCTATAGCAGCCGGGATAGCAAGGATACCAAGTAAGAGCTTGATGAAAGTTGGCCAATCCATTTCATAGTTGGAGACTTTCATCAGGACAGGAGGACGG
>NW_015128598.1:0-286 GCF_001443285.1 Poecilia latipinna | reverse complement strand
CATCGGCTATTTAGTCGCATTTTATGCGGTTTAGTTAATATTCACCGTGAATCCAGATCCCATCACAGATTAAGCAGATAAATGCATCTACATTTTTCTCCGTAGTGACAAAAACCACTGACTGAGGCCCCAATAACTTATGATAAATTAAATTAAGCGACTCCACTTAAATTACCAGAACTTCACCTACTGGGGTCTGAACGCACAGCCTCACAAATTCTTCCTGGTCGCATCTGCAGAGAAATCTGCGCTGGTTCATCGACAGTTGGATCTGTCTGATCCAAAC
>NW_015128597.1:0-286 GCF_001443285.1 Poecilia latipinna | reverse complement strand
TTACCTCAAGTAAAGTGAAACAAGTAGCAACAATTATAAAGATGTAATTTAGTGTCAAATGCAATGCTAACAGAGTTATTGATATTAAGTCTTACCTCAAATGAAGTGAAACACACTGGACTACTTATAACTTAAGAAAATAGGTTCTTTCAACAGTAACATTTTTTGCTTTGATTATGTCAGCCATCTCCTTCGTAATAGTCTTCCTGTAATGCTCTGAAAACAGGAGATCTTCTTCTTGTCTTCATTTCCTGGAAGCAGCTCTTTGAAGGTGTCCAGAAATGCT
>NW_015128596.1:0-286 GCF_001443285.1 Poecilia latipinna | reverse complement strand
GTTAACTACAACTACCCGCCCAGAGACTGGGTATGTAGCCCCAGTAATGATCGAACCATCTGAGCTGAACGAGGCAGCAACTGACCTGAGAGAGAGAATCATGGCCCGAATGAACACCGGACAACCCCGATGCCAATTACAACGGCTGAGTGAAGTACCATCAGAAAGTCTCATTGAAGATGTGAATGCAGCATTGAGAACGATCCCTACCAACACCATAACTGAAACCAATGAACTGATATACAACTCAGCATCAGTGAGATGCTTGGCTATAAGAGCAACCATG
>NW_015128595.1:0-286 GCF_001443285.1 Poecilia latipinna | reverse complement strand
TGTTTCCAGAGCTTGAGATGGGAAAGGTGCAACCGGTCCATTGGTGCTCCTGCCTGGTAACTTTGTAGCTTAGCTCTCTTCCAGGGGCTGCTTGACATCAGACCTTTGCATCGAGGGCATTGTTGGATGTATTTGTGGAGGTCACTTCCCATGCCGTACCAATGGAAGTTCTGCCTAAGACGTTGGAGAGTCTTTGTTTCACCTAGATGCCCTGAAAGTGGTGGGTCATGGCAGGCCTGCATGACTTCCATTTGCAACGAAGCAGGGACCAACAGCAGGAGGGAAG
>NW_015128594.1:0-286 GCF_001443285.1 Poecilia latipinna | reverse complement strand
AAAAGGATCACAGAGATACATTAGGTCGCTAGAATACTCGAAGGAACAACTATTGAAACTCAGCGTGACTTCTGAGGGCTCGGTGTACCAGTCAAGGCAAACACTCTGGCGAAGACGTGCTGGCAGCCAGCTGCTTATATACACCTCCAGGAGAAGGCAATTCCCTACAGGTGCGTCTGATTAGGACCTGCGGGCATGCCTCCAGGAACCTGCTGTCATCTGGCGCCCTCTGGTGGATGATCTGTAAAGGAAAATGGCGGACCCACCAGCCTGGTACCTAACAGTT
>NW_015128593.1:0-286 GCF_001443285.1 Poecilia latipinna | reverse complement strand
GTTACCCGTAATGTTCAATTGCATAAAATGCTAGGCCAGGATCTATGTCATTACATGTTCACTTACCTGAAATATGTTAAATACAACAAATATTTATTAAAGTGTAATCTATTTCATAAAATTTGCTTGTCACCTTTACTGTTTAATTACACATTAAATGTTTAAAGATGGGCTCTTTCATCTGGTTTGTGTCATGATGTGGCGGTGGACACAAACGCAGCAGGCAGTGGACGTACTTTATGTGGATGTTATTTTTAATGAACTAAACAAACTAAATCCAAAATCC
>NW_015128592.1:0-286 GCF_001443285.1 Poecilia latipinna | reverse complement strand
ATAAATATGTATTATTACTAAATGATTAAATACATTATTAATGGCTGTGTGCTTTGTAAAATTTTTATCATACATCAATATCAAAATATTCTATACCAAATTTATTCTGTTTCCCTCAAGAATATTTAAATATGCTGAACCATGTATCAATCCAATTAAAAAATACTTAAAAAAATCAATCTCCTTGTAAATGTAGCTATGATAGCTGTTTGAATAAGGTTTAGAGCAAAAAAAAATCTTGAAATTCTGTTTTAGCAAATTATGATCGATTAAATGCGCTGATATG
>NW_015128591.1:0-286 GCF_001443285.1 Poecilia latipinna | reverse complement strand
CACTGCATGTATGCTATTCTGACAGCGTACGGTAATCTGATAGAACAACGGTGTTCTGTTAGATCAGCATACGTTGTCAGATAGTCATATGCTTAGCTCAGACATGTATACGCTGTCATTACCATATGGTTTTATTTAATCAGCAACATAGAATCATGACGTAGATCATCATACAGTGTTATCAACAGCTGTATGGCATCCTAACTTAGGTTAAGTAAGTAGGTTAATGAGTTTTACATGGGCGTGTGTTGTGGTTGACTGCAGCTGCAGCTAGACTCTGCTTTAA
>NW_015128590.1:0-286 GCF_001443285.1 Poecilia latipinna | reverse complement strand
AATAGAGAAATTTTATATTAGATTGTTGCAGGTTGGGTTTCTTGTACATCTATGAGATGCCGGTATCTTCATGGTAGCTCAGACAAGAAAATTAAAAAAACATGCCCAAGCCAATCAAACAGTAGAGCGAAGGGAATATATGATTGCTTTTTGCCATCTATGTTATAAACGCATTATTGATCTTTCCATCACATTTTTCATCTTACAAAACTATAACAGGATGTTTTATGTTCTCAGTCAGAGAAGAGAGATATAGTTCTATAGTTATAGTTATATTGTTCTCTTA
>NW_015128589.1:0-287 GCF_001443285.1 Poecilia latipinna | reverse complement strand
TGGGCGTTGGGAATAGTCGCTCTTTCACTGTTGCATTTTTTACCGCATATGCCTCGTTAGCCTCGTTAGCATCTAATTACGTTTCGTTTTATCAAGCTACTTCGTGTTCAGGCTGGGTGTTGTTGATGTAGAAAATATTGTTTGTATCATTTAGAAGAGCTTTTTCCCGATCTGTGGATATGCAATATGCCTATATTGATAAATGTATAGCATGTTTTTTCAATCGATCTTGTTGCGACAAGCGCAGAGGACCCAAATTTGGGTCCTCTCGCGACAAACAGGTTAAT
>NW_015128588.1:0-287 GCF_001443285.1 Poecilia latipinna | reverse complement strand
CTTGCTACAACCCCTGGCAAAAAGTATGGAATCACCAGTCTTGGATGAGCACTCATTCAGACATTTCATGCTGTAAAACAAACTCAGATCAAAAACATGATACAATATTAAGGTCGTTCCAAAGTGCAACTTGTTGGCTTTCAGGAACACTCAAAGAAATGAAGAGAAAATATTGTGGAAGTCAGTGAATGATACTTTTATTGACCAAGCACAGGGAAATAAATATGGAATCACTCAATTCTGAGGAAAAAAGTGTGGAATCACTCAAATTGGAGGTAGAAAAAAAA
>NW_015128587.1:0-287 GCF_001443285.1 Poecilia latipinna | reverse complement strand
AGTTGTCATAATAGACATTTTGAATAATGTCAACTTTGTATTAAAAGTGTCATAATTTACCAAATGACGCTTTATGACAACAGTCATAAATATTCATGAAGGCTTATTCATGTTCATGACAGGTGTTTATGACTGTCTTATTCAACCCCCTTCAAATAAAGTGTTACCAAAGGGACTTTTGTTTTTCCACTGACAGCTCTGGTTTACACAATAAATGCCATGTGGGTGAATTTTTATGGATAATTCTCTGATGTCCCATTCTCCTGAAGGCAGCACAGAGCTGCGCC
>NW_015128586.1:0-287 GCF_001443285.1 Poecilia latipinna | reverse complement strand
GGAAAAAAACAAAAGCAAAACTTGAATTGTTAATGCATGTCACTATGGGAAAAGCCTACTGAGTTTTGCTTAAAAAAACTTTTTTAAAAATTAAAATCACACATTTTTGTCTCATGAAGTGAAAAAATTATTTGCAAATGCACATTACTTACACATGTCACAAATCTTTTCTTGCTATTCTAAGTTTTGGTTTGTGACTCAAAGTTTTGCTTGTGATTCTCACATGACGTCAGAATCGCAACAAAAGATTTCTGATGTGTGCAAATAAAAGTTTATGTTTGGCAAAT
>NW_015128585.1:0-287 GCF_001443285.1 Poecilia latipinna | reverse complement strand
GGTCTCCAATTCAGGACAGACCTCTGAGACAGGACCTGCCTCTGAGTCTGGACAGACATCTGAGACAGGACCTGCCTCCGAGTCTGGACAGACATCTGAGTCAGGACCTATCTCCGAGACAGGACCTGCCTGCGAGTCAGGACCTACCTCAGAGTCAGGGTCTGCCTGCGAGTCAGGACCTACCTCCGAGACAGGACCTGCATCAGAGTCTGGACAGATCTCTGAGTCGGGACCTGTCTCCGAGTCAAGACCCGCCTCTGAGTCATGACCTGTCTCAGAGTGAGGAC
>NW_015128584.1:0-287 GCF_001443285.1 Poecilia latipinna | reverse complement strand
CAGGGGTGTCAAACGTATGGCCGGCCCGCGGGCCGGAACCGGCCCGCCGAACGATTTAGTCCGGCCCGGGGGCTAAATGCATTATCATTATTCATGAAAAAACATATACTTCGTTTAACTGGAAATCTGCAGTTCCTATACTGTCCACGAGGGGCGCTGTGTTTTATTCAGCGCACACAACATGATGCAACACTGCAGCAGAACTAACAGCAGATGGCAGCACAGAGCTTCAGGTTCTGTAAACAAGTTGGATTCTATGCTTTACCAGCTTTTTATTTTGGCCCTGG
>NW_015128583.1:0-287 GCF_001443285.1 Poecilia latipinna | reverse complement strand
CCAGCCACACACTCACACACACTTTGTCTATTATTGACACTTCAGAAGGAACTAATGAAGTTATACCATCAGGGAACAGCCACACACTCACACCAGGTTCTGGAGGTTTTATTCAAACACCAACCCGGTATTAAGCTTTGGCTAATGCTAGCACACGATACTAACATAGTACTTATTATATTTAGCAGAAATAAATGCTAACATGCTGCACAAACATGGTATTTAGCAGTAGCTATCACTAGAACACAATACCAACATTGCACATATGAGCAACTCATGCCAAAGCG
>NW_015128582.1:0-287 GCF_001443285.1 Poecilia latipinna | reverse complement strand
TCCATAGTGCAGAGATAACAGATACACTGCTGATCAGTACGACAGAAGATCTTCATCATCTCATCATGACGAGAGCAGATGTTGTCCTGGAGGTTCTTGGAGGGATTTACCAGCTTGTGTTTCTTCAGTCCAGGGACATCATAGTGAGGTTGGAGGTGATTTTTGCAATAAGAAACAAAACACACCAGACAGGACTTGACAGCTTTCATCTTCCTCCCAGTGCAGACATCACAGGCCACATCTTGAGGTCCAGCATAGCAGTGATCAGCTTGGTATCCAGTCTTCTT
>NW_015128581.1:0-287 GCF_001443285.1 Poecilia latipinna | reverse complement strand
CACCTGTTGTCTATGTTCTTCGTTGGGTCCTTGTCTTACAGTGTCTTAGTTTGTCTTAAGTCAAGTTTGTCTGTACTCTCCATGGGAACTGCCAAGTCCTGGTTTGTGTTTGCTCCCGTTCAGTCCGTATAGTCAGTTGCTACCGGCATTTAGCTGCGTGCTTGTTTCCTGCCGTGCTGCCTGTCCTGGACTGTATTCTGAGCATATTATTATTAAATTTTTCATTTTCACCATCTTACCTGGGTCTCGGCGTCCTCTCCTCACCACCACAACCACCCATTATGACA
>NW_015128580.1:0-287 GCF_001443285.1 Poecilia latipinna | reverse complement strand
TGTTACGGCCCAAGGCCTTTTCCTTTGGGTCTCTAACATCCATGTTTTGGACTCCTTAATTGGTGCTGATTGGAAGTGGAGGCAGCTGGCCAGTGTCTCCAGATGACGTCAGATCCACCTTAAGATGCACCACTTTCTCTGACTAAGCAGCTCATTCTTCCTGTCTCCCTGCCACTCTCCCCTTTCTCCCCCAACCAGTTATGATTTTTGTTAAATAAATTCCCTTTAAGTTATCTCTGGTGTTGCTTCCCTTTCATTTGTTATGGTTTAAGAGCCAGACCATAACA
>NW_015128579.1:0-287 GCF_001443285.1 Poecilia latipinna | reverse complement strand
AGAGTCAGGACCTGCCTCAGAGTCAGGACCTGCCTCAGAGTCAGGACCTGCCTCAGAGTCAGGACAGACCTCTGAGACGGGACCTTCCTCAGAGTCAGGACCCTTCTCTGAGTCAGGACCTGTCTCAGAGTCAGAACAGACCTCTGAGACGGGACCTGCCTCAGAGTTAGGACCTGACTCCGAGTCAGGACCTGTCACCGAGTCAGGACCTGTCTCCGAGTTAGGACCTGTCACAGAGTCAGGACCCGTCTCCGAGTCAGCACCTGTCTCCAAGTCAGGACCTGCCT
>NW_015128578.1:0-287 GCF_001443285.1 Poecilia latipinna | reverse complement strand
TCTGCCTCAGATTGGCTAGCTGTTTAATGCTGGTTCTGTTTGGCTAACTTATTGCTGGCACTGATTGGCTAGCTAATTAATGCTTTTTCTGATGAGCTAGCTGATTAATTTTCACTCTGATTGGCTAGCTGATAAAATCTAGCTGTGATTAGCTAGCTGATTAATTCTCCCTCAGATTGGGTAGCTGTTTAATGCTGGTTCTGTTTGGCTAGCTTATTGCTGGCAATGATTTGCTAGCTGATTATTGCTCGCTCTGATTGGCTAGCTGAAAAATTATTTTATCTGAT
>NW_015128577.1:0-287 GCF_001443285.1 Poecilia latipinna | reverse complement strand
ACCACAAAAATTAAGTTGAACCAACACATTTGCTTTAAATTAGAATAACCTTAATAAATTAAGTTGAACCAACATATTTGCTTTAAATTGGAATAACCTTAATAAATTAAGTTGAGCCAACACATTTCCTTTAAATTGGAATAACCTTAATAAATTAAGTTGAACCAACACATTTCCTTTAAATCAGAGTAACAAAATTACATAGTGCTGAAATAAAGCAAAGTAATCAGGTGGAAAATCTTTCCATGATTTTTTTATGTTAATCCAAAGAGTTATTTTTTTCAGTG
>NW_015128576.1:0-287 GCF_001443285.1 Poecilia latipinna | reverse complement strand
GTTGTGAATCCTTTATATGATTTTGCTGTGATTTTATGTGCTATGAATATGCCAACATTTTAACAACAAATGTTATGTAGAAGGTTGCATGCAAAAAGAGGGGCGTAATTTATCAGCTATAATATGGTGTTAGGCTTATACTATCGCATAGCATATTTTAAAATTATATTTTAGAGTGTAATCTCTATTAAGAGATTAAAAGAGGGAACTGTTGAGAAAATAAATTTAAAATAAGCTAGTTTTAAAACTTAACATGTCTTGATTCAAATGGCCTAAATTGTGGTTTT
>NW_015128575.1:0-287 GCF_001443285.1 Poecilia latipinna | reverse complement strand
TGCAAATAAATACTAAATTTTTGCTTGGAATTTCAAAGACATGCTGTCCGTAGTATATATATACACGTATATATACTGCTCAAAAAAATAAAGGGAACATTTCACTTTCATTTTGTGTGTGGCTCCAAATCCAGGCCTCCATTGGTTAATAAATTTGATTTCCATTGATGATTTTTGGGTCAGCACATTCAACTTTGTACAGAACAAAGTATTCAATGAGAATATTTCATTCATTCAGATCTAGGATGTGTTATTTGAGTGTTCCCTTTATTTTTTTGAGCAGTGTA
>NW_015128574.1:0-287 GCF_001443285.1 Poecilia latipinna | reverse complement strand
GAAGGAAACATAAAAACCTCTGAAGACACTGAGAGCAACTTCCTTCTTCACCAGATGGAAACAAGATGGAGGCGTCAGATTTTAGCATTGGAGGATTTCTCTTTAGGCTAAAGACCAGGAGCCATTTCTGCTGCTAGCGCTAGGCTAGCATGTTAGCTTTGGTTGTATTTACCCAGAATGCCCTGCGCTGTAGTCCACTTCCTGCTTTTGGAGCGGTCTCCCTCCAACTGAACCCAGACTGAGGTTTTTAGGCGGACCAGAGTTCACTTTTTGGTTTGCATCAGTTT
>NW_015128573.1:0-287 GCF_001443285.1 Poecilia latipinna | reverse complement strand
CACTGGTGTTGAAAGCCAAGTAAAATAGATGGGTTTTAAGACGAGCTTTAAAAGTGGACAGAGAAGGGGCCTCTCTGACCTGCAAAGGTAAGTCATTCCATAATTTGGGGCCCATAACAGAGAAAGCCCTGTCCCCTCTGAGCTTCCTTTTTGTTCTCGGTTCCTCCAAGAGCAGCTGATTTGCTGACCTGAGAGACCGATGGGGTACGTAGGGATGAAGAAGCTCAGTGAGGTAAGCCGGGACAAGATTATGCAATGATTTAAAAACAAACATAAGAATTTTAAAA
>NW_015128572.1:0-287 GCF_001443285.1 Poecilia latipinna | reverse complement strand
CAGTCTCTTGGTCCAGAGGTCAGGCTGAGTTCCTGAGGTCAGACTGAGGTCAGTCTCTTGGTCCAGAGGTCAGACTGAGGTCCTGAGGTCAGTCTCTTGGTCCTGAGGTCAGGCCGTCGGTCCTGAGGTCAGGGTCTCGGTCCTGAGGTCAGACTGAGGTCCAGAGGTCAGACTGAGGTCCTGAGGTCAGGCTGAGGTCCTGAGGTCAGTCTCTTGGTCCAGAGGTCAGGCTGAGGTCCAGAGGTCAGGCTGAGGTCCTGAGGTCAGACTGAGGTCCTGAGGTCAGA
>NW_015128571.1:0-287 GCF_001443285.1 Poecilia latipinna | reverse complement strand
GGTTTCCTCCTCAGGGTGGCTGGGCTCTCCCTTAGAGAGAGAAGCTTGGTCATCCAGGAGGGACTCAGAGTAGAGCCGCTGCTCCTCCACGTAGAGAGGAGCCAGTTGAGGCTCGGCCATCTGGTCAGGATGCCTCCTGGACGCCTCCCTGGTGAGGAGTTCAGGGCCCACCGGGAGGAGGGGAGACCCAGGATACGCTGGAGGGACGATGTCTCTCTGCTGGCCTGGGAACGGCTTGGGGTTCCTGGAGGAGCTGGAAGAGGCTGGAGAGGGAAGACTGGGCCTCT
>NW_015128570.1:0-288 GCF_001443285.1 Poecilia latipinna | reverse complement strand
AGTTCTGGTTAGCATATGCTATTCTTTAGTTTTTTTCTTCCGTTTTATTCCTAAGTTGTTCATCACAACCATAATGCGTCAACTCCATAACTGACAATTTACAAAATTTTGATGAAATTTTGTGAAATAAATGCTTAATTTTGGTTTACTGTAAAGATTTCATGGACCTGATGAGCTTCAATATGGCCTCCTTCAGAGTAACATCATATAAATTAAGGTAGTTTGGCTTTTTGTCAACTCCGTCAGAGTTTTTGTGACTCTTTCAGTGAAATTGTTGAAAAATCTCAC
>NW_015128569.1:0-288 GCF_001443285.1 Poecilia latipinna | reverse complement strand
CGAGAAAAAGTTAGATCTTTTTCTGACAGTAGCTTGCGCTGCACAGCATCCAAACGCAGCCCACTAACAAAACGATCTCTCAGCGCCTCATCCAAATATTGCCCAAAATTACATGTAGCTGACAACTGCCTCAGGGCAACAACGTAGTCTGAAACTGACTCCCCCTCCTTCTGGTTACGTTTTTGGAATCGAAAACGCTCAGCTATCACCACTGGTGTCGGCTTATAGTGTGCTTGTAACACTTCAGTCAGCGCTGCATACTCCATTGTGCTCGGTACTTTCGGAGAC
>NW_015128568.1:0-288 GCF_001443285.1 Poecilia latipinna | reverse complement strand
ACCGCTAAGTCAGGATGCCATACAACTGTTAATAACAAAGTGTATGACGATCTACGTCATGATTCTATGTTGTTGATTAAATGAAATCTTATGGTAATGACGTGTCTGACAGATACAGCCGGTGTTCTATCACATAGCTGTCAGAATAGCATACATGCAGTCAGTACCATGCCAGCGCATGCGCATTAAGAAGTCCGACCCTCAGTGTAGTTGTCAGTATACGCAACAAGTTATGACGAAAATAAGAAATTAAATTGTTTATAATATGACATAATGTGATAACTAGAT
>NW_015128567.1:0-288 GCF_001443285.1 Poecilia latipinna | reverse complement strand
ATATATATCAGCACAGAAGGCAGTGTACCTTCTGCGGACGTCCTCCCACATTAAGTTGATGCATCAACATTAGATCTCTGATGCGCCGTTTAAATTACGTCACTCAGCTAATCTCCCATTGGTCGGAGGTTCTGCCACTGTGATGCGCCGACCAATAAGAGGCCGCCAGTTCCGGGATGGGCAGAGCGTGTTGGTGCAGGGTGGTTGCCATGACGACAGCGTATGCCGATTGCTGCCACGTCTTTTGAGTGGGAAGAGTCTGAATGGAGGCCGGGGGGGGGGGGGGGG
>NW_015128566.1:0-288 GCF_001443285.1 Poecilia latipinna | reverse complement strand
GTCACGGCACCATTGTGGCCTATGTGGTTTTGGTGGCTTCTATCGGTGTGGTAATGAACGACAAGGAGCTGCTCAAGTTGGCATCAGCTGTTTCTTTAATTCTCCATCTGCATTTCACAGAACGGGCATGGAGGTAAGGTCAGTCTCTGGCATAAAACAAGCTCCTCGTCAGTGATCCTCATGGCTCTGAGGATTACCCATAATACAGTAACCACAATAAAATAATTTAAAATTACAGTGATCGTATAGTGGATTTTGTTTTACAATAAAAGGACAACCAGTGAGTCT
>NW_015128565.1:0-288 GCF_001443285.1 Poecilia latipinna | reverse complement strand
TAAAGTGGCAAGTGGCCATAAAACGACTCTTAAAGAAACTCAAAATAGGAAGACAAAAGAAAATCTCTCTAAAATGCCCTTTGATGTGAGCTTGTCTGGATTTTATGTGTCAAATTAGATGGTGAGAGTCTGTGGATATCATCAGTTATTATTTTTAGTTATTGATTTAGCTTTGAATTCAAGTTTGGTCTTTGACTAGGTCATTTTATCACGAGTGTTCTTTGAGTTAAACGATTCCTCTATAGTTCTAACTGCACCTTTAGGACTGTTGAACCATTTTCATACGTG
>NW_015128564.1:0-288 GCF_001443285.1 Poecilia latipinna | reverse complement strand
AGATAATCAATCTACACAGCTCAGCTCTATAAGAAATCTGCCCATTTGTTCTCTCTTGGTGAAAACCTCCTTATCCAATTCCTTAAGACTCCATATGCACCCTGCTTTTAACATAAGACCATGATGGAAACATTTATGGTGCACTTGTAAAGTGAGTCCAAGTTGTGCAACAACAGGGTTATCAAACCTACACATTTTCCTTCCTTTTCCATTAATTCGATTTCCTCTATACAAACACAGAACAGTGGACAAGACGCCTCTCTTAGGAGAAATAGTTAATGACTTCTG
>NW_015128563.1:0-288 GCF_001443285.1 Poecilia latipinna | reverse complement strand
CCCCAAGAATTTAAAACTACTTTCATCCCTGTATATATGTGACATATATATGTATTTATTATTATTGTTATTAGTATTATTACTATTAGTTTCACGCAAAAACGTGAAGAAAGTGTGACAACTTTGCCGAAACATGTTTGAGCTTTCACGTTGTCCGTAGTTCCTCAGACAAGCGCGCCGAACAAGCGCGTGCTTTCTCAGTGCTCATCACGAGCACGCGCCTATTTTGCCGCGTGGGCGGTGCGGAGCGGCAAGAAGACGCAGGGGGAACCGTATCTGATGGGGAAA
>NW_015128562.1:0-288 GCF_001443285.1 Poecilia latipinna | reverse complement strand
ACTGCAGTAAAGATGGCCGCCGCGGTGTTCTGTTTACTGCAGTAAAGATGGCCGCCGCGGTGTTCTGTTTACTGCAGTAAAGATGGCCGCCGCGGCGCTCTGTTTATGGCAGTAAAGATGGCCGCCGCGGCGTTCTGTTTACGGCAGTAAAGATGGCCGCCGCGGCGTTCTGTTTACTGCAGTAAAGATGGCTGCCTGGGCGCTCTGTTTACGGCAGTAAAGATGGCCGCCGCGGCGTTCTGTTTACTGCAGTAAAGATGGCCGCCGCGGCGCTCTGTTTAAGGCAGT
>NW_015128561.1:0-288 GCF_001443285.1 Poecilia latipinna | reverse complement strand
CAACAGCATATTGCATTTTCAAAAGTGTAGTGGAGAAGTCTCCGACCACACGTCTGAATACAGGTGGCTGCTTTTGTGGCTGGTCTGAAACAGCTGCAAAACACGTGATTAGTGATCCCCTGGGTAGGATCGTCAGGCGCCTAACAGTCATGCTTTTGGTCTTTGGGAGGAAGCCGGAGTACCCGGAGAGAACCCACACATGCATGGGGAGAACATGCAAACTCCATGCAGTTACTATGAAGCAGTGTTGTGGTACTCGAAGTTGGTCTTGGTCTTAAGACCGGTCTT
>NW_015128560.1:0-288 GCF_001443285.1 Poecilia latipinna | reverse complement strand
TCTCATGGTTTATGCAGCGCTATTATATTACTGACGATTAGACGGATATCCACCACTGCGCATGTCTGGAGCTCCGCGTGCGAGTAAAGGTGGAGGCGATGGGTGACAACAGACAGTAAGTCATTGCTTGGATTTTACGGCGCCACCTTAAGTCCCTGAACGTCACATTTTAACGGACAAAAAGCTCAATGCGACGTGGATGTAACGAGTAACGCGACGGTTCTGTAGAAATGTAGTGAAGTAGAAAGTACAGATACTTACTGTAAAATGTAGTGGAGTAAAAGTAGA
>NW_015128559.1:0-288 GCF_001443285.1 Poecilia latipinna | reverse complement strand
AAAGAAATCCCGACTTATTATCGCGAGATCCCGAGAAACTAAGTCGAGATCTCGAGATCCCGACTTATTATCGCGAGATCCCGACTTATTATCGCGAGATCCTGACTTATTATCTCGAGATCCCGACTTATTATCTCGAGATCCCGAGAAACTAAGTCAAGATCTCGAGATCCCGACTTATTATCTCGAGATCCCGACTTATTATCTCGAGATCTCGAGATCCCGACTTATTTTCTCGGGATCTCGAGATAATAAGTCGGGATCTCGAGATAATAAGTCGGGATCTCG
>NW_015128558.1:0-288 GCF_001443285.1 Poecilia latipinna | reverse complement strand
ATTTAGATCGGTGTATAACCAACTCAACGAGCTGGGAAGGCTAGTGCTAGCATGCTAGCTCCCAAACACAACACTCACCAGTTCCCTCTTGACCAACCGTGATCTTTACAACGTTCGGCTGATTGATCACACGTCTGCAAGTTAACAGAGGCGCACGATTGAAGGATGTACAATAGATATCTGACAACCGTTTTGGGAACAGACCAGAAGCCTACCTGTACGTCAGGGTCCGGCAGCGTTTCCTACCTAAGGTCCGATTAGCAGCCATATAAACCGTAGCTGTCAATA
>NW_015128557.1:0-288 GCF_001443285.1 Poecilia latipinna | reverse complement strand
GAGTGGTAGGAGCCAGCTTTACGCCGACCAGGACGGCGGGCATGAAACCAGCAAACAGGACGACAGGTAGGCAGTCGACAGGTTATCCAGTTGACAGGCGGACCGTCGGTCGGGGACAACCAGAACAGCGGGCAAACAGCCGGCCAAGGACAAACAGCAGCGGCTATCAAAAATAAATGTTAGAAATGGAATCTAAAAGCATCCAAACTCCAGCACTTCACCTACCACTGAGCTCTTTATGTAGTGCCTCTAAAAGGAAGGAGGAAACGTAGAGCTTGTACAGGCGGC
>NW_015128556.1:0-288 GCF_001443285.1 Poecilia latipinna | reverse complement strand
TTGCTATGACAACTTGACATTAACCAGGAAATCATTACTGTTTAAATTTTACCGTTAATAACATAAAGTTACCTAATTTTTAAAGTGCAATCAGTAATACTTTTATAACAAATTTATATCAGTAATGATTTCTTGGTTAATGTCAAGTTGTCATAACAAAGACATTTTGAATAATGTCAACTTTGTAATAAAGGTGTCATAATTTACCGAATGACGCTTTATGACAACAGTCATAAATATTCATGAAGGCTTATTCATGTTTATGACACGTGTTATGTCATGTTTATG
>NW_015128555.1:0-288 GCF_001443285.1 Poecilia latipinna | reverse complement strand
ACGGGTGATTTTCAAGGTTTGTTTATTTTTCTTTGATGTGGACCATCAGTCATCTCAATCATCTTGATTACCTCAGTCACCGTAATCACCGTGAAAACTAAACAGATATACAAATATTAGAATATAAACATAAACTTACAACACACAAACAAAATAAAAGGTACCTCGCTGTTTTCACCGGGGAACACTAAGTGTTGACAGTGCCAAGCACATCTTTGACAGTTTGTTCAAGTCATTCATTGGTACAATGATATGCCAGCTTTTATAGGGCCTGCCCTCATTTAGCTA
>NW_015128554.1:0-288 GCF_001443285.1 Poecilia latipinna | reverse complement strand
GACACGGCTCCCCCTGCTGTCAGGTGACACGGCGCTCTGTGCTGGCAAGTGACATGTTGGCAGGTGACACGGCGCCCCCTGCTGGCAAGTGACATGTTGGCAGGTAACACATTGGCAGGTGATATGGGGCCCCTGCTGGCAAGTGACATGTTGGCAGGTGACATGGCCCCCCCTGCTGACAGGTGACACGGCGCCCCCTGCGGGCAAGTGACATGTTGGCAGGTGACACGGCGCCCCCTGCTGGCAAGTGACATGTTGGCAGGGAACACATTGGCCGGTGACATCGCG
>NW_015128553.1:0-288 GCF_001443285.1 Poecilia latipinna | reverse complement strand
GAGCTAGCTAATTAATGCTAGTTCTGATTGGCTAGTTGATTAATTCTACCTGGCTGGCTCTGATTGGCTAACTGATTAATTCTGTTTTCTGATGAGCTAGCTGATTAATGCTCGCTGTGATTGGCTAACTGATTAATTCTTTTTTCTGATTGGCTACCTGATTAATGCTTTTTCTCATGAGCTGGCTGATTAATGTTCGCTCTGATTGGCTAGCTGATTAATTCTAGTTCTGATTGGCTAGCTTATTAATACTGGCTCTCTTTTTGCTAGCTTATTGCTTGCACTGAT
>NW_015128552.1:0-288 GCF_001443285.1 Poecilia latipinna | reverse complement strand
CAGGTGACATGGCGCCCCCTGCGGGCAAGTGACATGTTGGCAGGTGACACGGTGCCCCCTGCTGACAGGTGACACGGCGCCCCCTGCGGGCAAGTGACATGTTGGCAGGTGACACGGTGCCCCCTGCTGACAGGTGACACGGCGCCCCCTGCGGGCAAGTGACATGTTGGCAGGTGACACGGCACCCCCTGCTGACAGGTGACACGGCGCCCCCTGCGGGCAAGTGACATGTTGGCAGGTGACACGGTGCCCCCTGCTGACAAGTGACATGTTGGCAGGTGACACGGC
>NW_015128551.1:0-288 GCF_001443285.1 Poecilia latipinna | reverse complement strand
ACCCTTTATTTCAGTTATACTAAAATTAACATTAATATCTATTCTCACCCTATTGGTACTCTCCTTCGCCAACCTGTCTGCCATTTCATGTGCTGCAACCCATGCAAAATTTACTGTTAGCCCCATCATATACACACATATGTGTTCTAGTATACACAATACTAGAACATAGAAGGATCCATTACAACACACTTTACAGGTGAAACTAATTACATTGTGTTTTCAATATATTACCATTTTGGTAACACTTTATTTGATGTGCATAAGACTGACATGACACTGTCATAA
>NW_015128550.1:0-288 GCF_001443285.1 Poecilia latipinna | reverse complement strand
GTTGTCCGGCCGGAGCAGCATATTAACAACTTAATCCTCATATAATCCGTCATGGTTGTTGTTTTTCTTCCCACTTGCGCTTATCAGGACGCAGAATAGTGAGATTTGTTGAGAATCAGTGACGTTCAGTTCGGATGAATGCGACCTGGACGTTAGGTCGCATTTGAATCAGATACGTATCGGATATGGGTCACATTCGAAAAAGAATCCGACCTGTGCTGTTCACACTGCCATGAAAAGATCGGATACAGGTCGCATTACATCAAAAAAATCGGAATTGAGTCACTT
>NW_015128549.1:0-288 GCF_001443285.1 Poecilia latipinna | reverse complement strand
TGTTGCACACTCGAACAAAAGTGGTGTCGAGACATGCGGTGGTTGTAAATTTCCTTTACTTCTTTTTTTCTGAACATTCAAAACACATTCATCGATCCGTGCGTTACACTACAACGTTACACTATTCGCCATCTTTTTCTTCCTCTCCGAAACTTAGGACCCTTCCGACCCGAGGCTGCCCTAAGCGCCTGTTCGAAACTGATCACTGTCCAAACTTGTGTCACTCTCAGTCCGAATAGCTACCAACATACGCGTGAATATTCCGTTAAACATGGACAATGAAACAGT
>NW_015128548.1:0-288 GCF_001443285.1 Poecilia latipinna | reverse complement strand
GACATCTTAAAGCAATCAAAATAGAACATCACTGTGGAATCTTTGCCTGATTTTAAATAAGTCTGTCTGGCTTCATATCCAAAGCTGACAAACTGTTGATGTTCATCAAACAGGATGCAGGTTGGAGTCTTTGAAGTCTTTAGTCCAACTTCTTTGCCTCAAAATTTCACATGGGGATTTACTTCTTCATCACTCCTTGTCATACTAAAGGCATGTCCAATGTATGCTGTCCCAAAGTCTATACTTATGATGTAAGATTCCCCCATTGCTGGAACAGGTCCTGCAGGT
>NW_015128547.1:0-289 GCF_001443285.1 Poecilia latipinna | reverse complement strand
CCAATCAGAGCCATCGTTAATCAGCTAGCTAATCTGTGCAAGCAATAAGCTAGCAAAATAGAGTGCCAGTATTAATCAGCTAGCCAATCAGAGGACTAAGAGGTGTAGAACTAGGAGCTGTAGAACTAGGAGCTGTAGAACTAGGAGCTGTAGAACTAGGAGGTGTAGAACTGTAGAACTAGGAGGTGTAGAACTGTAGAACTAGGAGGTGTAGAACTAGGAGGTGTAGAACTGTAGAACTAGGAGGTGTAGAACTGTAGAACTAGGAGGTGTAGAACTGTAGAACTAG
>NW_015128546.1:0-289 GCF_001443285.1 Poecilia latipinna | reverse complement strand
ATTACCGGGCCCCTAACCAATCACCGGGCCCCTAAGGAATCACTAGGCCCCTTACGTGGAGTGAAACTGAAACTGTTGAGCAGGGGGTGAGGGGGGTATTTAACATTAAATACACCCTTCTCAACAGGCGTGGGCGCACTTTCTACGTCTCTAATCACATATTTCAATGACTTGAAACCATTCCTCCCTCCCTGGCACCTCCAGGCCCGGGCCCCCATCCGGCCCGGTTTGGGGGGCAGCAGCCCCCCAAGCCCCCACTATAGCTCCACGCCTAACTCAGACATGGATT
>NW_015128545.1:0-289 GCF_001443285.1 Poecilia latipinna | reverse complement strand
GGATTAAACAGTTTAACTGCTGATAAAAGTGACACATGGGAAGTGCAGAAGCCCTTAATCAAATTGACAGAACAGTTTGCCGTTCAAAGGTAAAAACCCAGCACATACTGCATTCATGGGTTTTTTTTCATCCAGATGGCTTCTCGTGCCACTGGCACAGCACCACCTCCCAGTTTGGGAACCTCTGGGATCTTCTGTTGACAGTCATTTCAGAATCAAAAAAAACTTGTCAATTCCAAAACCTTGTTTGAACATTTTACTGCTTCACTTAACCAGGACACCCCTTGGA
>NW_015128544.1:0-289 GCF_001443285.1 Poecilia latipinna | reverse complement strand
CATGGAGAAGGCGTTCGACCGTGTCCCTAGGGGGGCTTTGTAGGGGGTTCTCCGGGAGTATGGGGTACCGGGCCCTTTGATACGGGCTGTCAGGTCTGACCGGTGTCAGAGTCTGGTCTGCATTGCCGGCAGTAAGTCGGGCTCGTTTCCGGTGAAAGTTGGACTCCGCCAAGGCTGCCCTTTGTCACCGATTCTGTTCATTACTTTCATGGACAGAATTTCTAGGCGCAGCCGAGGTGTTGAAGGGATCCGTTTTGGTGGCCTTAGGATCGCATCTCTGCTTTATGCA
>NW_015128543.1:0-289 GCF_001443285.1 Poecilia latipinna | reverse complement strand
TGTTTTGTGAAATTTTAGACAGGATCGGAGGTGATTGGCAACAAGAATGAGTCAACACGCTGGTCTGCTAGAATAAATGTGTCTTTTATTCCCCACAGATTACAGCAAAGCAATGCTGCACAGCAAAGCAATCATTCATACACTGATACGTGATGCTATATATTGACCTCTAATATACCTATCGCTCTTACCTTGACACAAGGATCGGAGAGCCGTCGATCCAGGCAGAGTAGCAATCACGTGGCCGGGCGTCCGTACGCGACCCACGGCAGACTCTGCCAAGATGAGG
>NW_015128542.1:0-289 GCF_001443285.1 Poecilia latipinna | reverse complement strand
CAGCACTAACATTTATCCAATTCATTCAGTTCACATTTAATGAGGATGAAAAGAGTTTAGAAAGAAATACTCATCCATCATTTTACAGTTTATCTCCTGGGGTCAACAGGTGAGCGGCAGGGTCACCCTGGACAGGTCACCAGTCCATCACAGGGCAACACAGAGACACACAGGACAAACAATCACACACACACACCTAAGGAGAATTTAGAGTCATGTTTCTGGACTGTGTGAGGAAGCCGGAGTACCCAGAGAGAACCCACCATGAACAGGGAGAACAAGCAAACTT
>NW_015128541.1:0-289 GCF_001443285.1 Poecilia latipinna | reverse complement strand
TGAAAACATGGAACTAGAACCAGTCAGATTGGAAGGAATATGGTTTTATTTGTTCTCAGCTATAACTTGGACATCAGGTGAATCATAATTAAACGTATTGAGAAGTTAAAAACAACAGATTGTTAATGCACTTCAACTCTGTAAGAACAGACACAATTTTTTATAAGAAATATTTCATCAGCATATTGAGCTCATGTGATTCCTGCTCCAGAAAGGTGAAGGTCTCTGGATATCCTGAAGGTAAACACCGACTGGCAGTCAGGAAGACGGACACTGATGAGACGTCCTA
>NW_015128540.1:0-289 GCF_001443285.1 Poecilia latipinna | reverse complement strand
ATGAGACTAGGACGACACGTCCCTTATTTTGATTTCTGACAGGTGGCAACCCTAACGTCGACCCAAACAAGCTTAGCATTTTCTTACCAAGCCGAATCTCTCGAAACCTGTCCTTATCCAGCTGTCGGTAAAAGTTCGCGAGAGAAAGCTGCTGGTGCCGACCGCGGCTCTCTGCGTCACACTGCAGCTCAATGAGCTCCAGCTGCAAATGGTCTGAGTCACACGGGCTGCTGCCCTCTAGTGGGTAAATGAGGAACCGCATTTAGTGTGTAAGCTACGCCCTATGCAG
>NW_015128539.1:0-289 GCF_001443285.1 Poecilia latipinna | reverse complement strand
AATGGGCCTGAGCGACTTAATATGAAAATCTGAACTTGATGCTCTATGGCTCTGAAATCAGATTTTGAACTTTCTGTTTCTAAAACCTTTGTTTGTGCTTTGTAGGGAAAAATCAATGAAAATTCCCCTTCACTCCTGTTCAGAAACTTTTAGTTCTTCCTACCCACTAAAGTGTTGATATTGTGACCGAATTCCCAATAAGAACCTAGAAATGCACGGCACACACTCCCCAATGGAAAGTCTATCAGATTAAGTCAGCCAATTCATTTGGTACAAGCCACATTTGCAG
>NW_015128538.1:0-289 GCF_001443285.1 Poecilia latipinna | reverse complement strand
ATTCGGTAACACTTTATTTGAAGGGGGCTGAATAAGATTGTCATGACACTTTCATAAACATGTCATAACACCTGTCATGAACATGAATAAGCCTTCATGAATATTTATGACTGTTGTCATAAAGCGTCATTCGGTAAATTATGACACTTGTTGTTGCGCAACACCTCCCCCCCCCTTCTCTCTCTCTACTTCCTCTTCTGAGAGGAGGGAGATGTTGCTACCAGCTCTCCGTCTAACGGGTGAATTGAGTTTCCTAAATCTGCCGAGATTTACCCTACCCAGAACTGAA
>NW_015128537.1:0-289 GCF_001443285.1 Poecilia latipinna | reverse complement strand
TGAGTCAAGACACTTATTCAACGTAATAACAACAGAAACGTGTTGCACAGTTGTGGTTGAATAATTTTACATATATATATATATATATATATATATATATATATATATATATATATATATATATATATATATATATATATATATATATATATATACATATATATATATATATATATATATATATATATATATATATATATATATATATATATATATATTTTTTTTTTTTTTTTTTTTTTTTTAACAACATAAAAAAAATTGGGAAATTTTTTAAAAAAAAAATGTTTCA
>NW_015128536.1:0-289 GCF_001443285.1 Poecilia latipinna | reverse complement strand
CTGTCATGATCTCAGTTTTTTGGGGGTTTATTTCTGTATGATCTTTCCATGTTTTGGGTTTTTTCCGGTCCTTGGTGTCATTTAGCTTCTGTTGATTAGGAATCTCTTTCACCTGCTCCCTTTGTTATTTAAGTCCGCGTTCACTTGTCTGTGGCGCGGGATCGTTGTCAGATCGTTGTCAGAACGTCTCCTGATTGTACCTGGGTGTAAGATGAAGAATAAAAGCAGAAAAACACGCCGTCGCCTGGCTGAGCCTTCGTTCCAAGCGATCTCAACACCCTTCTTGACA
>NW_015128535.1:0-289 GCF_001443285.1 Poecilia latipinna | reverse complement strand
CAGAGAGCGCTGTAACTCTAGAGGGAGGGGGAAAACACTTCATCACACAGTCACAGCGCCAAGATTATAGCTAACTAACAACACAATCTATCTCGCACTAGCTTATCCAGTTCCTGACCCAGGATCAAGCAGGACAAGTTGTGAATCTTCACGGCGATGGTTTTATAGCTATCTAAGAGGTCAAAAGCAAGGCGTTCTGTGAAGAGCTGCTGTCACTGCTCTTCTTCAGAGAGGCCCTCTGAGAAAGCAAGCCAGAGTGATTAACAATACAGAAACATTCCTTAAAAGA
>NW_015128534.1:0-289 GCF_001443285.1 Poecilia latipinna | reverse complement strand
GTTTCAGAGTTTTGCGCGATGTGTGCGTCATTTTTTTTTTTTTAAAGGTACATGGCGGCTGGGAAACGTATCAATGGGGAAAAGGCAGACTGACATAAACCTTTTAAAACAACGGAAACAATTTCGGTATTCTGATTATTGAAATTTAAAAATGCTGTGGTTCTGTTGTTCTATCACACCTGTTTCATACCAGACCTTACAGCACCGGTTTTAAAATGAACGCTCTCTATCGAGGTGTCACCATGGAGGGATTTCTTTATTTAAATGGGTTCATTTTTCAGAGGGACAC
>NW_015128533.1:0-289 GCF_001443285.1 Poecilia latipinna | reverse complement strand
GCTGCAGTCTGACTGAGCTTCACTCCGCTAACGCACCGATCTACACCCCGCTAACGGTCCGAGCTACTCTCCGCTAACGCACCGAGCTGACACAACGAGCTACACGCCGCTAACGCACCGAGCTACACGCCGCTAACGCACCGAGCTGACACAACGAGCTACACGCCGCTAACGCACCGAGCTACACGCCGCTAACGCACCGAGCTACACTCCGCTAACGCACCGAGCTGACACAACGAGCTACACGCCGCTAACGCACCGAGCTACACGCCGCCACCCCACCGAGCTG
>NW_015128532.1:0-290 GCF_001443285.1 Poecilia latipinna | reverse complement strand
GATGTTTATAGCAACAAAAGGGGCCCCTAAATCAAATTCTGCTCAAGGCCTCATACAGCCTTGGACCGGCCCTGCATGATGAGGTAATCTGCTGCACTACGCAGAGATGCGCAACAAACGGGAGATTTAATTCAATGCTGCTAATGTGGCTTTAGTAGCTCTTCCATTTCGTGTCTGTTGAGTTTTTAAGCATCACAGAAACTATTCTGGTTGGTCGAGTTTATGGGACGAGTTTAAGTAGACGATACATTTGATATGGTTTGATGCATCATGTAACAAGAAAATTAATA
>NW_015128531.1:0-290 GCF_001443285.1 Poecilia latipinna | reverse complement strand
GCTCCCTGGCGATGCACCCAAAATCTGGAGCAGATTGGGCCATGTGGCAAGGAGATACAGCTGTTTGATTAACATAGGGGGCGCAGTGGAGTCAAATTGCAATTAAACTGTATTGGGCTCCTTACAGGTTCACAAGTGTCACTCGTAAAAAGTCTGGTGTAAATCGGATGATGTGTTTTTCAATAAGAGACGATCGTATGCATATGGCGAGGGACAGCCATTTTTGCCACACCCACAAGGGTCAGATGCCATTGACAGAGTTCATCATCATCTCATTTTATGTCAGTCTG
>NW_015128530.1:0-290 GCF_001443285.1 Poecilia latipinna | reverse complement strand
GTGACGTAAGGCGGTTAACTGGAGCTCAACGAGATTGCAGATCAATTTTTAAATTAAAAAAAAAAAACGTTTTTGGTGAATAAAGTGGAGTAGACTTGCTACTTGTCAGATAACGGAAAACCACGTGCTTCAGCACGGAGTCGCAGTTTAAGCAGAGAGGTAATGAAATACAACAGACACTGACAGGCCTCTAGTCTGCCTTTCTCTGAAGAACTACTGAGCGGGAGGAACAGCCAGGAACAACTGGTTCGCAGAGTATGAAGTTTAATTTTTTCCCCAATTATTCAATG
>NW_015128529.1:0-290 GCF_001443285.1 Poecilia latipinna | reverse complement strand
GAGTATGAAATTATTTTTAGGCAACTCCTTAGCTTTTGTTTATATGACAATTATATAAAATACATTTAACATGCAGTCGGAGCGATACCGAGCATGCAATTTAAGAACAGCTGAGAGCAGCAACGCTTCAGCCCGATCCAAACCACACAAGTAGTCAGATTAATGTCCAAAACCTTCACTTACAGTCGTTTAAGTGGCACCGATCCACATAAAAAACCCACAGAACAAATGGTACAAATCACGTATTTCCCGAAAATATGACATCTACCTTTGCTGTTTCATAATTATAA
>NW_015128528.1:0-290 GCF_001443285.1 Poecilia latipinna | reverse complement strand
ATAAAAGAACCTTAAAATAAATAAGAAACCACCACAGTGGAAGTCTGACAATAAGGGATCGAGCCCATCATGGAAGCGAGCCTCTGGGGTTCCTAAAATGCAAAACCGCACAGCCTCAGAGAGCTGCAATTGGCTTTCTTAAATAGAATCTGGGATGGTAATATGCAAATGAACACGCTCCGACCGTCTCCCAGGGCGCTCTCAGGCGAACAGGTGTGGGCGGGTGGTGGCGGGGGGGGGGGGGGGGGCAGTGGGGAGCGGGGGGATCTATCCCCTCTCCGCACAAAAAA
>NW_015128527.1:0-290 GCF_001443285.1 Poecilia latipinna | reverse complement strand
AGAATGTCCTCTTTTTGGACTCATCCTTTCACTACTCAATTCCTCGGGACTCCCGTCACTTTCACTATCTATACTATTACCCCACTCTGATCCATTCACAGCACAGCTGAGTCTACCCGCCGTAGTCTTCGTCCAAAGTTCTTTCACTAGTCCTCGGGATTTCCCAATAGAGTCTTGAGCATTTCCCCGATGCCGACTTCCAGAAGTCCGAGGTATTCTTAACTCTTCATCTTCTCCTTTTTTAGTTCTTGATTTCAACTTTTTAACCATCAATCGCTCAGCGTTCCGAC
>NW_015128526.1:0-290 GCF_001443285.1 Poecilia latipinna | reverse complement strand
CTTCTCAAAATAATCTGAAAGATCCATATTCCCATAAAAACACCTAGATATTAAATACTTAATACATTTTACCAATATTAAATATTCCATTTCTGTGCTAAAAAGTGTGATGGTCTCGTGCCATCCCTAAAAACATAACGCCCTGGGCATTTGCCCATATTGCTCATATAAGAAACCACCACTGTCTGCACCATTAAACATAGCAATTGAGGCAATGCCCTGACGGTAAATAATGCTCAACTACGAACACTGACCAAGGAGCAACAAGCAAGAAGTAACCAAACAGAAGG
>NW_015128525.1:0-290 GCF_001443285.1 Poecilia latipinna | reverse complement strand
CCATCTTCTATGTGGCAGCAGGGCGATCAGAGCTCCTTAAGTCCTGTGCTGTGTGTTTCAACCGTTTAACGAAACAAACTGGATTCATTGGCATTACCTTTCACAGGTAAGGATGAAAGATCAGAATTACTTGACTTTGCAGCCAGAAATTCGCCTTTAAACAACCGAAAAATATTTCCTATGTAGTTTAATTGGACCGAAATAACCGCTGATTGTTAGCTTAGCAGCTAATGTTTTCATACTGTTTTCTAATGAGAGCTGATGAGAAACCGCTGTTAGAGGAGAAGTTC
>NW_015128524.1:0-290 GCF_001443285.1 Poecilia latipinna | reverse complement strand
CTCTGGTCCTCACCCAACGCGTCAAATCATCAATCAAGCTCTGCATATAAGGATCCACACCCAAGCCGTCAGCCGTTTTCCAGCTGCATTCAACCCGCCCCTCCTCCCCTTCTCCACCCGCATCCTCTCCAGGATGGCCCCCTTTCCTGACCTCCCCCACCAGTGTTGGGCCCTAATCAGCTTCCGAGATGTTCACCCGAGTTCACAGCAAATCTCAGCTCAAATTAGCTGCCGGGGCCCGAGCGCCAAAGAACCGTTATTCATTCCTCTCATTAAATATTTTAATTGTT
>NW_015128523.1:0-290 GCF_001443285.1 Poecilia latipinna | reverse complement strand
ACGTCTGAGCCGGCATGTTATGCATATCAATGTCTCTCATGGTATGAGGTAGGCTATATAGCTCCAAGGGTGTTGCCTAAGGACCCACACTGCATAGCTCAATTGCACTGTTGTAACTTGCCCCAGCCTGGATTCGAACCCCGGTCTCCCGGGTGGTAGACTGGTGTCTACCCACTGAGATATACAGAGAGATATATATATATATATATATATATATATATATATTTATTTTTTTTTTGCTAATCTTGAGGGAATATGTAGTTTTTAAATTATTGCTAATTACCAGTATC
>NW_015128522.1:0-290 GCF_001443285.1 Poecilia latipinna | reverse complement strand
GAGCCTGGAAAAGCATCAGAAAATGTCAATTAGACCTTAGATGATTTGGAAACAGAATAATTTCAAAGAAACAAAGAACAACTATTAACGTGAAATGACAGTAAAGGTGCATCAGGTTGTTGATCAGGTAGAAACATGAGCATCACTGTCTGCAGTTTCTTCTGGATCATCTTGCCCACTTTTCTGGACGCCACCTTTCCATGGATGGTCTGTGTGTCTTTCTAGGTTCACCTCAATGAAGAGCCTAAACAACCCAATACAAAACTAGAAACACTTTTGGAAAACTGGCA
>NW_015128521.1:0-290 GCF_001443285.1 Poecilia latipinna | reverse complement strand
TAATTGCCTATTAAAAGAGACCACAAAGTTCAACTAGTTCCAGAGTGTGGGGTGCCACTGAACAGAACGCTCTGTCTCCTTTTTTTTTCATCTCAGTAAGGGAAACCATTAGCTAACTCAGGTCTCAGACCAATATTATGTATTTTCCAGGCAAATAGTGCCATTTCATAGCATGATTAAGTAACTATGTTACCTTCAGTTGTATATCTTAAAAATGGCTTAGAAGATATTTGACTAAAATTCATTAAATTATATCCTGCAGTACAAAATCCGAGTGCATCATGAGAGTT
>NW_015128520.1:0-290 GCF_001443285.1 Poecilia latipinna | reverse complement strand
GAGGTGCAAAGAGCCCATTGATGTCTATAGCTGTGTCCAGGGTCTGCATCCTTCGAAGGACTGGTCTACGTAGGACGGGTCCTTCGAAGGCCGGGAATAAACTAAGACCGGAAGAAAAATATCTGTGGATTCGGACAGGTCTAGCCTTCACCAACTGTCCCCGCCCCCAGCTCAGCGTAACTCATGTTGCCAAGCAACCGTGACAGCGTGAAGCAGAGAGCGGAGAAGAAAAAAAAAAACTGAGCCAAAGTTTGATTTTCAGCAGGCACGTGCAGAGGGGGGGCTGGGGG
>NW_015128519.1:0-290 GCF_001443285.1 Poecilia latipinna | reverse complement strand
CATTTTCATTTAGCACATGCTAGTAGCAGACACGAAGGATCAGCACTTTTACTGTTACAGTTACCGTTTGGAAACTACCGTAATCAGTTCAGTTAAATCTAAACTTGGCAATTTTTCTTTTTCAACGTAATAAATGTGATATTCAATTGACCTGTTATGACTAAAATTTTGGGTGTCCGCCTCCCTCTGCTGCTGCTGCATCACTGTGGAAAACCTGTGGAGTGGCAGAGATATCTGGGGCTTATATGTTTATGTTTACTGATTTAAAAAAAAAAAAAAAAACTTTGGAG
>NW_015128518.1:0-290 GCF_001443285.1 Poecilia latipinna | reverse complement strand
TCCAGACGTTACGACCCGCTTCAGTCTATGATTCAGACATCGGAGTAGCCCCGCCGATGTCCGAGCTCATAAACCACGTCTGTTCACGGTAGCTCTTTCCCTGTTATTAACGTGCACTTCTTACCGCTTAGATAATTTTAGAGACTAGGAATAAGTCCCAGGGTTATTATTTATCTGAACTAAAGAACGTACGAAGCCACCCTAATTTACTAGGACCATCAACATTGATTTCACATTAATCAGAAGAATTAAATCTAGTTGACTCAATTAATTTAACTTTCCACAACATC
>NW_015128517.1:0-290 GCF_001443285.1 Poecilia latipinna | reverse complement strand
GTGCGTATGCGGACACTAAATATGCCAAGGGCTGAAGCCCTTGAAAGACATCTCCCTTTGCTTAATAAAAGACTCCAGTCATTTTGTTTGGTGATATGCTCACATCTTATGAACAAATGCATTATGTAAATTTTAAATGCATTATTTTTGCAAAACACATTTATAAAGGAATAAAGTAAAAGATTAAATAGCCTTTTTTTTAAGTAGCGTACTTAAGCTATATTTCTGTTGAATATTTACGAATCTCAGATTTCCGACATGTGTCCCCCCCAATTGTAAACTTATTCCTA
>NW_015128516.1:0-291 GCF_001443285.1 Poecilia latipinna | reverse complement strand
AGGCCCTGGTATTTCTCCAGTTTCTCATGCTCCTTTTTCCTGATGTTGTGGTCACTTGGTATTGCTACATCCACCACAACGGCTTTCCTCTGTTCTTTATCCACCACCACAATGTCCGGTTGGTTCGCCATTACCATCTTGTCTGTCTGGATCTGGAAGTCCCACAGGATCTTAGCTCGGTCATTCTCCACCACCTTTGGGGGTGTCCCCCATTTTGACCTCGGGGCTTCCAGTCCATATTCTGCACAGATGTTCCTGTACCCTATGCCCGCCACTTGGTTATGTCGTTCC
>NW_015128515.1:0-291 GCF_001443285.1 Poecilia latipinna | reverse complement strand
ATAGCATGAATGACCACTTTTTTGTATCAGTTGGTCACAAGACAAGGCATTTATTTACAGGAGTGTTCGGAAATTGACGGTCCCTATGTGAAACTCCGAGCGCTTGAGGAGGGACCAGTAAAGAACAGCTGGCCGAAATTAGCGTTCATAAATCGGACCAACCTTGAGCTGAACGTCCCTTACTCCGCAGAGCGCGAATATCCAGTATCCAACTTGAAAACAACTTCACTGCGGTCGGTAACACAATGTAAACACCGGTGTTCTGACTAGTTTGTTTTGGTCTGTGGACAC
>NW_015128514.1:0-291 GCF_001443285.1 Poecilia latipinna | reverse complement strand
CAGTGGCGCAAAAAGTGGGTATGCAGCGCATGCAATGCATAGGGGCGCTGCACCAGAGGGGGCGTCAAAACCCGTCTGGAGGGGGAGGCGCCCCAATGATGCCTTCACATACACTTCACCGCGCCCTTACGCTCCTTCACCTCGCGCACATGTAAATGTAAATGTAGCGAGTTTTACCTTTCACGTGTCTTCGTCTCGGGGGTGGGGGGTAACCATACGATCGCTCATACTCATACGGATAGAGCGACCGTATGTTTTCTACGCTCCTTCACCCTTACGTACCTTCCTTTT
>NW_015128513.1:0-291 GCF_001443285.1 Poecilia latipinna | reverse complement strand
GATTGCCAAAAATATTAATGTGTGTGAGAAAATGTGTCAATGACAGGAATTAACTTAAAATACTTTGTAAAACGGCACTTTATAAAGTTCGGTCCATTCACTTGTATTACCTTACTGGCACATATTCCACATTCAATATGGCGGACGCCGTTACGTATCGCAGCAACGGGCCGGCCCGCTCCATGAGGGGTCTACGTATTTATGTCTATGAGTCTACGTATATGATGTTTATACTAAAGACGCCTCCTCCTACGTATATTTGCGTTAGAATCGGACAAGGCCCTCTGTTCT
>NW_015128512.1:0-291 GCF_001443285.1 Poecilia latipinna | reverse complement strand
CCCAGAGACGTGACGGTGGAGTGGAGCTTCTTCCCATGCAGGAAGGTCCATGTGCATCAGAACGGTTCTGATCGTCCTGAGCAGCAGCACCAGCGCTACAGAACCAGAACCAGCATGAATGAAGACCCTCTGGGGACAGGAGACCTCAGCCTGACTCTGAGATGTCCCACTCAGATGGACAGCGGGATGTACTGGTGTACAATCCGGACATTTTCAGGGGATCAGAAAGGAAAATGCTTCCATCTGAAGGTCAAAGGTCAGCCTGCGTCTCTCTGTCTGTCTGCTGAGTTT
>NW_015128511.1:0-291 GCF_001443285.1 Poecilia latipinna | reverse complement strand
GGATGGAGTCAGTGGTTTTTGTCACTATGGAGGAAAAGTTAGATGCATTTATCTGCTTTGTGTATGATGGGATCTGGATTCACGGTCCAACGGGGTGAATATTAACTAAACCACACAAAAATACGGCTAAATAGCCAATGTTAATGTGATTATAATTTGATGGGTAAAAATAGAACATGACCGATTTTTTTAAATCCTGTCGGTTAAAATGACGAAGAACAAAAATTCTAGTGCGACCTCTGCTGCAACATTTAATTTCCCATTGAGTTTAATAAATCAAGTTTTTTAATG
>NW_015128510.1:0-291 GCF_001443285.1 Poecilia latipinna | reverse complement strand
TTCAGCTTATCAGATGAGAAGAGATGAAAAATGCATAACATTTAGCATTAACCATAAAAAAGATAGGTTTCATCTATTTCCTGGCCTTTTTCTGCGAGCTACAGTTACTTGCTTTTGATGGAGTATAAGTGCCGGGCTCTGAGTTTTTGATTTGTGTTTTAAATACAAGTAAAGTTCGATGAGAATAAAGTCGTAATTTTATAACTTTTCCCCATACTGCACTAAATTGCGGACTACTGAGGGTCTTGTAAGTTTATAGTTGCTCCTGGTTTAACAAATGACTAAGTACTA
>NW_015128509.1:0-291 GCF_001443285.1 Poecilia latipinna | reverse complement strand
TTCAGAGAAATAATAATTTTATGTAAGCAAAATATGAATAGTCACAGGAAATATGTATTCTTCCCACAATGCATTGTGAGAACTGGCTGTGTGCTTGTTTGTGAGACTACTCACTGCCTCTGTCTGGGACCCGTTGCTATGGTAATTAATTATCTGCACCTGGGCTGGCTCTCTCTGTCAGACAGGATGCTGGAGACAGAGTTTCTATACTTGTGAGACACCCAGCGTCGGTCTCCAGGACCCTGACAAAAAAACCATAAGCCCTAGCAAAATTTTGAAAACATTTTACGG
>NW_015128508.1:0-291 GCF_001443285.1 Poecilia latipinna | reverse complement strand
CCTGTTCGTGATTCAAAGATCATTTTGGTGATCGATTAATCAGATAATTAACTGACTAGTTGAATAAATAAATTGACATTCTGCAGATTTTTTTATTTAATCACCTCAGCATTTTTATACAAATATTATAAATATACTAAAAGATAAAAAACTTGAAAAGTTCAGATATTTCTGCTTGGACTAAACACCAGTGGCGGGCTGATCTAGATTATTGATTAAATGATTAATAATTGGATGAAAAAGGTGATTAATATGACATTTCTTTCTTTGTTGTTTTGGTGAAGGCTGCGC
>NW_015128507.1:0-291 GCF_001443285.1 Poecilia latipinna | reverse complement strand
ATCAACAATCTCCTCCGAGCTGCTGACAGAGAGTTCTGATCTGCTTCTGCGTGAGCCCCTGTTTTATTGTCAAAGCAGAACAGCCACAGGAAGCAGTCAGGAAAACAACAGAGGTCGTAAAACTTCTAATCTAAACAACTAGCAGCAACCTAGTTCCAGGTGTGATATCTGATCTACGGTCTGAGCCCAGTTCAAATCTCGGTCAAGCTGTTAACAAGAGGGAGGATAAACAAGAGACAAAATACGACTGCTCACAGGCAGTTAGAAGGTATTCTGGTTAATAAAAATTTA
>NW_015128506.1:0-291 GCF_001443285.1 Poecilia latipinna | reverse complement strand
AACTCGGGGCCCGGCATCCTGCGACTTGTAGATGTGTCCCTGCTCCAACACACTGACTCTAAAGCTGAATCACTCCTCGGTGCCGTCGGTTCTCCATGGTAACGGCCTCATTACTTGACTCAGGTGTGTTGAAGCAGAAACTCGTCTACAGCTGCAGGACTCCAGCCGTCCAGGCCTGGATTTGAGGATCATTGGTTCATAGTTTACTTTTGTGAAGTCATCAGCTGCAACAAGCTGGAACTGCACAAAGATAATCTCTGTCCTAATCAAAGTCACTGGCGTAGTTTGGAT
>NW_015128505.1:0-291 GCF_001443285.1 Poecilia latipinna | reverse complement strand
TTTTCTCGTCTTTATTACCGTCAGAGAAACGAGCTGCTAGCAGCGCTGCTAATTCACGGTCATTCCGTTACAAAACTTAACGATCGTGTTCCTGTCGCTCCCCGTGATTAAACTCACAATTACGATCCTTTGTACTGAGCAGCTCTCTGATAGCAGACGGTGTGTCCGTGAACAAGTTTAACTTAATATGGTATTATAACCGAAAAGAGAGATGTAATTTGTCATTAATATAGATTAAATATAGAACCCTACAAATTACAGTGAAATACTGTTACTTCCGGTGGGCGCCGG
>NW_015128504.1:0-291 GCF_001443285.1 Poecilia latipinna | reverse complement strand
CAAATGTTGATTTTACCACTTTTTTTTGCATCTGGATCACACGTGAACTGGTCTAATTCCAAATCTACAACACCTAGACACTTCAAACCTGGATCAGATTATTTTCAATTAATAGCAGAATATGTAAAACCATGTTTGGGATTTGTGAAGCTTTTTTCTGATTTGTGAAACTTCCAAAAAGTGCGATATCACCTCTTTTTTTTTTTATCTCGGTCACACGAGAACTGCTGTAATTCCAAATTTACAACACCTAGACTCTTCAAACTTGGACTAAATAATTCTGCTCTAATA
>NW_015128503.1:0-291 GCF_001443285.1 Poecilia latipinna | reverse complement strand
TAATTTTGAAGTGTTGATGTTGTTTTTGAACCATTTTTTATTTTGAAGTGCGGATTTTATTTTTGAAGCCTTATTTATTTTGAAGTGTTGATTTTATTTTTGAATCCTTTTTATTTTGAAGTGTTGATTTTATTTTTGAACCCTTATTTATTTTGAAGTGTTGATTTTGTTTTTGAACCATTATTTATTTTTGAAGTGTTGATTTTGAACCCTTATTTATTTTGAAGTGTTGATTGTCTGAAAGACCTTAGACATGAATTACCCCATATGGGGTTTGAACCAATGACCTCA
>NW_015128502.1:0-291 GCF_001443285.1 Poecilia latipinna | reverse complement strand
ATAATTACCAAAACTAGAAAATTCCTGCAGAAATTTTAAGGGGCCTGCCACCTGTGCCCATCCCTTTAAACCCAGCGTTTCAAATTTCTCATGAAAAATAGATATAAGCAGGTCTGACACACTTAACCCAACACTAGCACAGAGTAGCTGTGAATATTGTAAGGTATATTATAATATATATGTCACCATTGAAAAGCGAGACCGACGACTATAAGCTTCGCACATGTGGTTCTCACTCATGGTCCAAAATAAAAAATATGAAGAAAGTTGGTAATAGTTAATTTCTAAAAA
>NW_015128501.1:0-291 GCF_001443285.1 Poecilia latipinna | reverse complement strand
GCTGAGGGCCAATCGCTATAGCAACAGAATCCAGAGAAAGGCAGATCTGCTGGTTTGGACTACAAACCAGCAGCCATAACTGCCATAACTGTAGTTCTAACTATGGCCAAGACTCAGTTAAAACAGAGGCCTGAGCAGCATGTCAGAACTACAACATGGCGGAACTGTCTGTTACTATAGAGGAGGAGTTGGCTGGTATTCTGAACTACTTGTGCTTTGAGCATTATATAACTGATTTAACCCGATCACTATTACACATGGAATTAGTGTGGCAATTTCAAATGAAGCTTA
>NW_015128500.1:0-291 GCF_001443285.1 Poecilia latipinna | reverse complement strand
GTACAACAAAGAAATTCAATATTTCCTGTTGCATCAGAAAGTGAAACATTAAACACATAAATTTATCACACAGAGTGAAATTCTTCAACCCTTTGTTTCCTGCAGTTTTGATAATAAGAGAAAATTCAGTGTTTGAGAAAACTAGAATGAGGGGTGGGCAATGTAAGAAAAATAAATCCTTTTCGTATAAGATTTTAATTTTAATCTATTTTTTCTTGCTTTCTTTTCTTGCTTGTTCTGGTCCACTGTATTTTCTGAAATCTAGTCAACACAGCCATTTACCAGGAAATT
>NW_015128499.1:0-291 GCF_001443285.1 Poecilia latipinna | reverse complement strand
TTTACATCATAGTTTAGTTTGTGTCAATTTGGTCGTTTTTTTGACGTCATATTTAGTATGTGCCGTTTTTTTCTCATTTTTGACATCATAGTTTTTAGTATGTGTCATTTTGGTCGTTTTTTGACGTCATATTTAGTATGTGTCATTTTATATCATTTTTGACATCATAGTTTAGTTTGTGTCATTTTGGTAGTTTTTTGACGTCATAGTGTATGTAGTATGTGTAATTTTATCTCATTTTTGACATAGTTTAGTATGTGTCATTTTCGTTATTTGACAGTTTTTTATGTT
>NW_015128498.1:0-291 GCF_001443285.1 Poecilia latipinna | reverse complement strand
TGGTGCATTTGCATTGGCTAGCTTTGTTGCTGTGCCTGTTTCATTGGCTGACTGCTTGGACCGATAATCTCATATCCATCACCATCTTTGGACATGACCTGATGTCTGTACCAGTGTCCCAGGTTGCTCAACAGTCCTCTTGTGTCTAACCTTCTCTTAGGTAAGTTGAAGTTTAGCAATAAGGCGTTGGACACCTCCGCTCTCCCATCAGTTCCTCTTTCCACCTGACCTTTCACCTACCATCTACCTCTAACACAACATCAGTGACCTTTAGTTACAGTTACACATTTT
>NW_015128497.1:0-291 GCF_001443285.1 Poecilia latipinna | reverse complement strand
TTTTTTCCAGTGAAGAGATATTAATCTCCTGGCCTGCAGGAGTCCAAAGTTAATCAACTGTCTGGAACTAAAAACACAGTTCTCTGGATAAATACCTAAAACACACATTTTGGCCTCCGCAGATGCATTCACTCCAACGATCTTTGACAAAGTTTGCGTAACTAAGTTCCAATATTGCTGTAATTTTGGACACTCCCATACACAGTGAAAAAGAGTACCCTTTCCAACCAAACATTTACAGCAGATATCTGGGATGTTGGGTGCCCAGCGGTTCAGTTTGACAGGAGTTAT
>NW_015128496.1:0-291 GCF_001443285.1 Poecilia latipinna | reverse complement strand
ACCTACACCTTGGGTCTTGTCTGGTGTGGTAGATCTGAGCCTCTATTGCTCTGGTGTTTAGTGCCTGTTCCTGGGCGGCCAGGATGAGGGCCTCTGTGCTGTCCTTGAGTCCAGCTTTCTCCAGCCATTGGTAGGATTTCCTGATATCAGCCACTTCAGTTATTTGTCGGTGGTACATCCCATGTAGGGGCTTGTCCTCCCATGATGGTTCCTCCAGCACCTCGTCCTCTGTTCCCCATTGCCTGAGACATTCGCTGAGCACATCGTCCGTTGAGACTTTGTCCCTGATGT
>NW_015128495.1:0-292 GCF_001443285.1 Poecilia latipinna | reverse complement strand
GTCAGCGGAAGTGCCAGTACGAGGTGCCGAGGTCAGCCGAAGTCAGCCGAAGTCAGCCGAACGCAGTGGCAGCACTGGCAGCTAGTCCTGAAAGCAGGGGCACTTGTGGCAGGTGTCACACCTGCCACCGGAAGTGCCAGTACGAGGTGCCGAGGTCAGCCGAAGTCAGCCGAACGCAGTGGCAACTCTGGCAGCTAGACCCGAAAACAGTGGCACTTGTGGCAGGTGTCAGCGGAAGTGCCAGTATGAAGTGCCGAGGTCAGCCGAACGCAGTGGCAACTCTGGCAGCTAG
>NW_015128494.1:0-292 GCF_001443285.1 Poecilia latipinna | reverse complement strand
TGTGTCCTTTTTTTTCTACCTCCAATTTGAGTGATTCCACACTTTTTTCCTCAGAATTGAGTGATTCCATATTTATTTCCCTGTGCTTGGTCAATAAAAGTATCATTCACTGACTTCCACAATATTTTCTCTTCATTTCTTTGAGTGTTCCTGAAAGCCAACAAGTTGCACTTTGGAACGACCTTAATATTGTATCATGTTTTTGATCTGAGTTTGTTTTACAGCATGAAATGTCTGAATGAGTGCTCATCCAAGACTGGTGATTCCATACTTTTTGCCAGGGGTTGTACTT
>NW_015128493.1:0-292 GCF_001443285.1 Poecilia latipinna | reverse complement strand
AACCAGACAGCCATTTGTAATCCAGGGGGGGGGCGCAGAAAATGTTTGGAAACCACTGCATTAAGCATTAAGAAATCCGACCGTCAGAGGAGTTGTCAGTTCACCATACGCAGCAAGTTATGATGAACATAAGTCATTAAATTGTTTTCAATGATAACTATATAGATATACATGTGTTGTCATGGTTTCAAAGTGTATTTAAAGCAGGGTCTGGCTGCAGCTGGAGTCAGCTACAACACACGCTCGTGTAAAACTCACTTAACCGCTAAGTCAGGATGCCATACAACTGTTA
>NW_015128492.1:0-292 GCF_001443285.1 Poecilia latipinna | reverse complement strand
AAAGAATTGTGGCCCGAATGAACACCAGGCAACCCCGACGCCAATTACAACGGCTGAGTGAAGTACCATCAGAAAGAATGCAGCATTGAGAACAATCCCTACCAACACCATAACAGAAACCAATGAGCTGATATACAACTCAGCATCAGTGATCCTTGAAATGCTCGGCTATAAGAGCAACCATGAGACCCAATATCCATCATGGAAAAGACGGTTAGATCAAGATAACAAGGAGGGAAGTGAGCCAGCTGTCAGAGCTCCTAAGGGGTGCAATGAAAAGATCAGTACCCAA
>NW_015128491.1:0-292 GCF_001443285.1 Poecilia latipinna | reverse complement strand
AAGAAAAAAAAAGTTAAGTGTGAAATATATTTTTCTACATAATCAGAATAGTTCTGTAAACTACTGGTATGAGTTTTATATCAATAGGATAATATTTGGGGAAAATAGAGAGGGGATGCATATTTTGGCAGAGTCAAAATCCATATTGCCAAAAAATGCATCCCTGTGCTAACTTTAAGAAATAAAGAGTTAAGAGTGAAATAACTTTTTCTACATGATTAGAGTAGTTCTGTAAACTACTGGTATGAGTTTTATATCAATATGATAATATTTGGGGAGAATAGAGGGGGGA
>NW_015128490.1:0-292 GCF_001443285.1 Poecilia latipinna | reverse complement strand
CAGAAAGATTTGTGGAGCCACTAATAGAAACTTAGCTTAATAGCGACCTGAAACAGTCCAGCCCAACAGCTGAACATTTATGTTATGTGTGAAACTGAGTTTTAACTTTAAATGAGTTGATTGTCATGGTTGGCTCTGCATATTTCTGAGTGGTTTTTGGCTTCAAAATGGCATGTTTGATAACATTTGATAATTAAAACTTCTCAATGTTTGACATCGTCTAACAAAATGTTTTTACATCAGACTACATGGCTACTACATTAATGTATCAATTAGCTACTCTAAGCTGTAG
>NW_015128489.1:0-292 GCF_001443285.1 Poecilia latipinna | reverse complement strand
ATAATAATAATATTATATATAATTAGTAATTATTAATAACAACAAAAATAATCATAATAATCATAATAGTAATTATTATTATTATTATTATTATTATTATTATTATTATTATTATTATTTTATTATTATATTATTATATAATAATATAATAATAATAATAATAATAATAATAATAATAATAATAATAATAATAATAATAATAATTATTATTATTATTATTATTATTATTATTATGATTATTATTATTATATTATTATGTTTTAATTATTATTATAATTATTATTATTATTAT
>NW_015128488.1:0-292 GCF_001443285.1 Poecilia latipinna | reverse complement strand
TTGTTTCATGTTTCTCTCCTGCGGCTTTAAAAATGTAAAAATTTGTGTTAATTGATTTGCTAAAGGAAATCATGTATCTGAAAATAAATTAAAACATATAATGTGGGAAAAAATTCTGTAAACCACATATGTGCTACCTCAATCAAAATTGCTGACATTTGATATGCAAAAAAATCTTTCAGATTAGATAAACAATACCTTACCAGGTACTTCTCTCACTTCAGGATGACACAGGGACAGCCTCTATAAGACCAGTTTTAACTGAGGTTGCACATATGTGCTTTACAGGATT
>NW_015128487.1:0-292 GCF_001443285.1 Poecilia latipinna | reverse complement strand
AGTGTTCCAACATCCGCAAACGGCAACTGCTATCACAACTTGAGATTGACGAGGTACAACACAAATGCTACGGCAAAAGGGAGGACCCCATAGGTAAGGTCAGGGGGGAGTTAACTACTCCCCACCCCGAGACTGGGTATGCAGCCCCAGTAATGAACGAACTATCAAAGCTGAACGAGACAGCAACTGACCTGAGAGAGAGAATCGTGGCCCGAATGAACACCAGGCAACCCCGACGCCAATTACAACGGCTGAGTGAAGTACCATCAGAAAGTCTCATTCAAGATGTGAA
>NW_015128486.1:0-292 GCF_001443285.1 Poecilia latipinna | reverse complement strand
CACTGTGGTCTTCACCTTCCAGGCCTTCTCCAGTTCCTCTCTGAGGCCCTGGTATTTCTCCAGTTTCTCATGCTCCTTTTTCCTGATGTTGTGGTCACTTGGTATTGCTACATCCACCACAACGGCTGTCCTCTGTTGTTTATCCACCACAATGTCCGGTTGGTTCGCCATTACCATCTTACCATATATATATATATATATATATATATATATATATATATATATATATATATATATATATATTTATATATATATATATGGAGACACACACACCACATAATAAAGAAATAAT
>NW_015128485.1:0-292 GCF_001443285.1 Poecilia latipinna | reverse complement strand
CCCCCCCTTCTCTCTCTCTACTTCCTCTTCTGAGAGGAGGGAGATGTTGCTACCAGCTCTCCGTCTAACGGGTGAATTGAGTTTCCTAAATCTGCCGGGATTTACCCTGTCCAGAACTGAAGTAAACTCTGTTTAAGCTGGGTGCGAGAAAGACTAGCCTGGTTTCTGACGACCTCCATCCAGATGTCCCACCCTTTTTCACTCTGTGAATTAGCCAGATTGAGCAGCCCACAATCAGCTAGTTTCACAGAGCACACCTGTTAACGGTCGCTCTTTCTCTTTATTACAACTT
>NW_015128484.1:0-292 GCF_001443285.1 Poecilia latipinna | reverse complement strand
TTATAAATAAACCCCGCCCCAATCATTAATATTTTTAATGCTGTATTTTAAAAAATCTATATAAAAATAAATGCTGTATTAAAATATATTCATTTGATATTGCTTATATGCAACATGTTCATATATGAGGAACATAAAAGAGACAAAGAAGTTTTTTATTTTCTTTATTTCATTTTGTTTTTTTACTGTTTGCACACAAAATAAGATATAAATGCTTGTCCATTTCTGGACCATCTGGCAGTGTTTTTTGTCCAAACATGATCAAACATTATGCTGCGTTCAGGACAGGCCC
>NW_015128483.1:0-292 GCF_001443285.1 Poecilia latipinna | reverse complement strand
TCCTGTTTGTCTGGTCATAAATCCATTTGTTCTGTCATAAATCCTTTTGTCATAAATCCTTCCTTTTGTTTTGTCATAAATCCATTTGTTTTTCATAAATCTTTCCTCTTGTTTTCTCATAAATCCTTCCTTTTATCATAAATCATAAATCCATTTGTTATAAATCCTTTCTTTTGTCATAAATCCTTTAGTTTTGACATAAATCCTTTTTGTTTTGTCATAAAATCTTCCTTTGTTTTGTCATAAATCCTTTTGTTGTCATAAATCCTTTTGTTTTGTCATAAATCCCTTT
>NW_015128482.1:0-293 GCF_001443285.1 Poecilia latipinna | reverse complement strand
AACTTTTTGATTTTAGAAAATGCCTGCAATGAAACAGTGAAAAATGTAAAAGGGTCTGAATACTTTCTGTACCCACTGTGTGTGTATGTTTCAAAGAAAAGCATAGTCATGCTGGGTAAAATTGTCTTTACTTCATTTACATATGTGACGATTCGATGGACTCCAGCTTCCTGCCGATTTGCTTACTGGGCTCTGAGGTGTGGTTCACTGGGAGTGATGGATGCTCTATGTGTGACACTCTGGGAGATCCCAGATTTCCAGATTATTTGGTGGCTTCAACTTTTTTTTCAATG
>NW_015128481.1:0-293 GCF_001443285.1 Poecilia latipinna | reverse complement strand
GTGGAGGAGCAGTGGCTCTACTCTGAGTCCCTCCCGGATGACCGAGCTTCTCACCCTATGTCTAAGGGAGAGCCCAGCCACCCTGCGGAGGAAACCCATTTCGGCCGCTTGTATCCGGGATCTCGTTCTTTCCGTCATGACCCAAAGCTCATGACCATAGATGAGGGTGGGAACGTAGATCGACCGGTAAATCGAGAGCTTCGCTTTTTGACTCAGCTCTCTCTTCACCACGACGGACCGGTACAGCGCCCGCTTCACAGCAGACGCCGCCCCAATCCGCCTGGCGATCTCCC
>NW_015128480.1:0-293 GCF_001443285.1 Poecilia latipinna | reverse complement strand
TTTATAGTTACATTTTATTTTCCATACAACAGTAAATCATGAAATACTTTAAACTCTTTGTTCATCTGGCAAAACATGTGACTGATTAACCTGCAAAGCTGCAGATCAACAACTTTTTCTCTACTGTCAGACCAGCTGAGTGATTCTGATTTTAATTTTTGATTTGATTCATCATTCTGTAAACCCACATTACAGGATGATGACATGAAGTCACTGAAACTCTTCTCTACTTTGGATCCATCAGCAAACTGTTTTTTTCTCCAGTCAGTAAGAAACAACAGTGATGTAGTTTA
>NW_015128479.1:0-293 GCF_001443285.1 Poecilia latipinna | reverse complement strand
GTGCATATTACCTTCCTGAACTAACACGGTGCACATTAGCTTACTGAGCTAACATGGTGCATATTAGCTTACTGTGCTAACACAGTGCATATTAGCTTACTGAGCTAACAAGGGGCACATTAGCTTCCTGAGCTAACACGGTGCATATTAGCTTACTGAGCTAACACGGGGCACATTAGCTTACTGAGCTAACACGGTGCATATTAGCTTCCTTAGCTAACACGGTGCACAACAGCTTACTGAGCTAACACAGTGGACATCAGCTTCCTGAGCTAACACGGTGCATATTAGCT
>NW_015128478.1:0-293 GCF_001443285.1 Poecilia latipinna | reverse complement strand
AAGTTGCCAAGATTAGATTTAACAGAACTGATTACGGTAGTTTCCGAACGGTAACTGTAACAGTAAAAGTGCTGATCCTTTGTGTCTGCTACTAGCATGTGCTAAAGCAGTGGTCCCCAACCGTTTTATTACCGCGGACCGGTCAAGACTTGGAAATTTTGTTGCGGCCCGAGGGGTGGGGGGCGGGGGGGAGAGAACAGTCAGATAAGGCTTCTGCATGTTGGTGTTCCCACTAAATACTGAATATGCCCTATTTGGGTTGTCTTGGCCCTTTTATTGCAGCCTGTGGGGTT
>NW_015128477.1:0-293 GCF_001443285.1 Poecilia latipinna | reverse complement strand
AATGAGTACACATTATTTATTTGTGAGGCAAGGCAGCTTTACTACCCTAACTACTTTACTGAATATTATCCTACCCTCTTCAGCTCGGCTGAAGGCTGCAGCTCTAAGAAGGAGTTTGTGGAAATAAGCAGAGCTTTTTGTATGAGCGAGTGTTCAGGTTAGCCCCAAATGGCTGCCAGGGGAAATTCAAGGCTTTCTCGAACATGCATGAGAAAATCAAAGCAACACTCTCGGTATGATTTTGATGAGGGAATAACATTACCGCATGATATAAAGCTTAAATTATCAAAATT
>NW_015128476.1:0-293 GCF_001443285.1 Poecilia latipinna | reverse complement strand
TTATTGTTTACATAAGAAAATTTTGCGCATGCAGACAATGCTGGAGGGCAAAAAGGTTATTCCTTTACATGCCATCCATAGCCACGCTGCCGCCGTAGAATAATTCCGTTAACGCAGTCAAACTTGGACGTAGATATTATTAGTTTCGTGCTGTGCTCCACAGCAAAGGGAAAAATCCTTAAAGAACTCAAAACCACGTCTCTCTCGCTCTCTGTATCAGCGCAGCTACAAGCGGACTCGTTGCCATAGCAACTGACAACAACGCCACAAAAAAAAAAATACTCAGATATTTC
>NW_015128475.1:0-293 GCF_001443285.1 Poecilia latipinna | reverse complement strand
AGTCTTTGGGGAGTCAAATCCATACTCTTTTCCCCACCTTTGCAGGTGTGGTTCACTTTTTTCCTCTCTGGTTGTGATATTAAAGGCATACCCACTAAATGCAGTGCCAAAATCTATTGCTATGACATACGAGTCGCCCATTGCAGAAGAAACTTCTACTAGTCAAGGTAAAGGGAGAAATGCAACTGTGCGAAAAAGCAGCTGTCAAGCAGCATTTATTTCTCTTTCTCTAAACCACACCTCCTGCTTGTGCTCTACATTGATATGTGTTTTAGACAGAGATGTTTATTTTT
>NW_015128474.1:0-293 GCF_001443285.1 Poecilia latipinna | reverse complement strand
TCATAGTGCAGCAAATAGAGCGGCTGCTCCCGTCATCTTTTATCCGCCACCTTTTCTTTTTGTTACATCTTTTATCTCTTAAAATGACTCCACAAACTATCACTGTTGCTTCTACATCGTCATCCGCGTTTGGTCATTCTAAATTCCCATATGCTATGTTGGGGGTTTTACTGGATTATCCTCTGGAATCGGGATGTCCGTGTGGTGTGTTCCTCCTGCCTTGGACACACGAACCGATCGAACCTATTGGACTTTTATCAGCTCTGTGGTCACAGAGGTTTGGAGAATCGGCC
>NW_015128473.1:0-293 GCF_001443285.1 Poecilia latipinna | reverse complement strand
TTCCTCACCTCAACACTTTCTTCCTCATCTTCCAAAGATCTTTTACCTATATTTAGTCCTTTTTTACTCTTGTCTCTCCCTCCTCCCCCTTTTCTATTTTCTACTAACGCCCAACCTGTATCCATATTTTCATCTTCTGAACATCCCCCACTACAACTAGCCATCTTAATCTACTCACAGTCCAGATTATGCCAAAACCGCCTTAGAACTTGACTTTTTACTCGCCAGAAATCGCTTAAACTCTTCCACTCTTAGAAATCCGCGTTCTCCAATCTCGCACACCTGCCGCTCCA
>NW_015128472.1:0-293 GCF_001443285.1 Poecilia latipinna | reverse complement strand
ATCGTTTCTCTCGTGGAAACAGCGCTGCAGCCACTGTACGTGGCAGGGATGAGGGTCCTCTTCTATCTGGACGACCTGCTTTTACTGGCTCGGTCCAGAGAGGAGCACATCACATCTACTGAGTCTGGGATTTTCCATCAACTGGGAAAAGAGTAGGGCTATTTTGTCCCAGATCGTTTATCTGGGAGTGGAGCTGAACTCACTTATGATGCTCTGTCAGCGTAGCTCCGCTGTGTCAGGCCTCACAGCGTAGTGGCAGCTCTGTCAGCCACGCGGCTGCTGGGGATGATGTC
>NW_015128471.1:0-293 GCF_001443285.1 Poecilia latipinna | reverse complement strand
GAAGAAAAACAACAACCATGACGGATTATATGAGGATTAAGTTGTTAATATGCTACTCTGGCTGGACAACAACTTCAAATATGTAAGCTAAGCTCCACCGTTAGCCTCCATGTTTACTTCCGCAAACACTGAGCACTTCTTTTTATGGCAGTTGACAGAACACTGAGAACGCTGACGCTATTGCGCCCTCTACTGCGCATGCGGGACACTTTCAGGTCGTTTGCCCGTTTACACTGCAGAACGTATACAGGTCACATTTACTGGCAGTGTGAACGGCCCCGGCAAAAAAATCG
>NW_015128470.1:0-293 GCF_001443285.1 Poecilia latipinna | reverse complement strand
AGTGGCCAGACGACATGACTCTTTATATAAACATACTGGAGCTCCTCACGGTGCTGAAGGTGACTCAGCACTTTGCTCCTCTGCTGAAGGGTCAGCATGTTATGATCCACATGGTCAACAGAGTGGCAGCAGCAGGCCCGGTGGCATTGGTGGGCATTTTCCATCCACACAGTCAGCCAAGCCTCTGCTGTTAAACTTGTCTGGAGCTGGGGCTGGTGTAACAGCCTACATAAATCGCCAGGGAGGCGTGCGTTCCACTCAGCTGTTAAACATCGCCAGACAGCTGCTGTGCT
>NW_015128469.1:0-294 GCF_001443285.1 Poecilia latipinna | reverse complement strand
GTATATATGTTTGTATATGTAAATATGTATATATGTATGTGTACAAATGTGTATGTGTGTGTATGCACTATTTTCATCTAGCTGAGGAAATTTTATTACACTTATTATTTCCTTTGTCAGAAAGGATACTGGATATTGAAAATACTGTGATAAATTACAGCTGGAAAAGGGGTATGATTACATAAGTTATACTTCATCATACTCCTTTTCAGACTCATAATCACCGATGTGATGTGTTTTTTTTTTTTTATTATTGTTTTTTTTTGGTGTTGTTTACACTGTCGGTGAAAGGTT
>NW_015128468.1:0-294 GCF_001443285.1 Poecilia latipinna | reverse complement strand
AAATATTCCATCTCTGTGCTACAATCTGTGGTGGCCTTATGCCATCCCTAAAAAGTTAACGCCCTGGGTGTTTGCCCATATTGCTCATGTCAGAAACCACCCCTACATATGTCTGCACCATAAAACATAGCAATTGAGGCAATGCCCTGACGGTAAATAACGCTCAACTATGAATACTGACCAAGGAGCAACAAGCAAGAAGTAACCAAGCACAAGGCGCTCACCGTGACTGTTCTCACCCTCTCTCCTGCTACATGAAGCCAGGTAGTCTGACACAATGGCACACATTACAGC
>NW_015128467.1:0-294 GCF_001443285.1 Poecilia latipinna | reverse complement strand
GTGTGTGTGTCTGACAAAAAGAGAGAAAAATGCAGGCAGAATGAATGAGGGCCAAAGACGCATGTGTGGTGTACACACTTTTTGCTTTCCCGTTATTCCAGTTGTTTTTCTCATCAATATCTGTGCGTGTGTGTGTGTGTGTGTGTGTGTGTGTGTGTGTGTGTGTAGGACGACATTCTGTAGGTAATTTCCCATTTCTATTATGCTTCTTGTATTTCCATTATTCTGGTTCAAGGCAAATCCACAGAGAACCCAGTGCAGAGCCAATGTGTACATGTGACATGAGATGAAATA
>NW_015128466.1:0-294 GCF_001443285.1 Poecilia latipinna | reverse complement strand
ATATGGTGTTTTTGTTGTTGTTGTTGTTTTAAAATCTGTGTAATTAATAATTTTTCATCCCAATCCATGCTCCATTCCAGTATATGGTGGTAAAGCACATCTAAACATTGCTTGCCAACCGCCATAAAAAAGGGAGGAAAGAAAGAACAGTTTTTTTGATCATGTGGTCCACACTCCTTACCAGTTGGTTGCGGTAATGCTAACCTAACGTTTCTTGCCAACCGCCAATAAATTTCAAGAAGAAGAAGAAGAAGAAGAAGAAGAAGAAGAAGAAGAAGAAGATGATGATTTGCT
>NW_015128465.1:0-294 GCF_001443285.1 Poecilia latipinna | reverse complement strand
GCTCCAATTACAGAGGGGTCACACTCTTAAGCCTCCCTGGTAAGGTCTATTCAGGGGTCCTGGAGAGGAGGGTCCGTCGGATAGTCGAACCTCGGATTCAGGAAGAGCAGTGTGGTTTTCGTCCTGGTCGTGGAACACTGGACCAGCTCTACACCCTCAGTTCATCCAACCAGTCTACATGTGTTTTGTGGACTTGGAGAAGGCATTCGACTATATCTCTCGGATGGCCTGGGAACGCCTTGGGGTTCCCCCCCGAGGAGCTGGAAGAAGTGGCTGGGGAGAGGGAAGTCTGGG
>NW_015128464.1:0-294 GCF_001443285.1 Poecilia latipinna | reverse complement strand
GCCAAACATACACACGTACAAACACACAAATGCTCGTTTTAGTAATTTGTGCAAATGTACCATTCATTAATGAAAGTTAGTTGTTTATTTTATATTTGGTGAGTTGGAACCATGTCTGATTTATTTTTGTCAAAAAAAAGTTTTTTATGAATATAGTTTTTGTTTGATTTGTATTTCATTTCTCATAATCACTGTAGAAAACTTGGCGTTTTAGACCCCTTGTAGCGCAATGTTGCCCTGAGGCAACAAACCCAAATCCGGTTCCGGGAGGTGTCAGGGTCCGATTTTATGATT
>NW_015128463.1:0-294 GCF_001443285.1 Poecilia latipinna | reverse complement strand
TGAGGAAATAATGCTCCACTAAATAAACTGAAAATACATGACTCAATATTTACCTCATCATTAACAATTTTCTTTAAAAACTAACTTTAGTAACAATGTGTGTCCTTACAGAGCTTTGTTGGAGGCTTTAACCACTGGCAGCAGCCTCAGAAGAGCCTCCTCTGAAGCAGAGTATTTCTTCAGGTCAAACACATCCAGATCTTTTCCTGATGACACTAAGATGAAACCCAGAGCTGACCACTGAGCAGGAGACAGTTTATCTGTAGAGAAAGTTCTCCATCTCAGAGACTGTTG
>NW_015128462.1:0-294 GCF_001443285.1 Poecilia latipinna | reverse complement strand
GGTTGGTCTGTCAGTCAAACCTCTCAGTGCAGAGCAGAAGAGGACAGAAGCTGATTATAAACCTTTTCTGACGAAGATAAGATTAGGGGATAAGATGGGCTTCACATGTAAGTATCGGCTGATCACGATCCCCCAAAATTAAGGAAACTGGCACCCAGAAATCAACTGGTCGATAAATCAGTTGGCCAATAAATGTATCCTATTATACTTGTATATAATGTAAACAGCCAGAGATGCAATAAGTTTATAGCAAGAGTGTGAATGATATAATGATCAGACTGCTGATTGCAGCCA
>NW_015128461.1:0-294 GCF_001443285.1 Poecilia latipinna | reverse complement strand
ATGGCCTTCCTAACCAGACGCTCCAAAGCGTCCGGTGTTATGCCCAGGTGTTATTCTTTAAATGGATTTAAAGAATAACTTCAGCGAATAATTGTGTGAGAGTTACTTGCTCCCAGCGTGGAGCAAGTAACTCCAATCAGACCAATCAGATTGCTGCGGCACATCAATATAAAATAAATACAGAGTTGAATGGCTTCAATAATTACCCATTTAATATATCCAATTCATATTATTATTTCTTCACTCTTACTTATATTTTATTTTTGATTCCACATTCATATTTTGTTTTTCTAA
>NW_015128460.1:0-294 GCF_001443285.1 Poecilia latipinna | reverse complement strand
TAAATGCTATCTATCTATCTATCTATCTATCTATTTGTGCCATTATTATTTTTTATTTATTAGTGTTTGTATAGTTATATAAATATGTATTGATATTACTAAATAATTTATTAAATAAATTATGAACGGCTGTGTGCTTTGTAATATGCTCTTCATACATCGATATCAGAATATTCCATTCCTATTATATTGTTATAGCCACTAAGCATATTTAAATATGATGAACTATGTATTAAAAACATACTTAAAAAATACAATTGTTTATAAATGTTGCTTTGATAGATGTTTGAATAT
>NW_015128459.1:0-294 GCF_001443285.1 Poecilia latipinna | reverse complement strand
ACCGTCATGCTAATCCAGGTGATTGTTTGCAGCTGTGCGCTGCTTTACCTGCTGTCTGATCCTCCATATGTCTTTTTTACTGCAGTGAGCCTCGATGTAGCCAAACTCCGTCAAGTATGGCACTGTTTTCATGTCGTATTAGCTTCGTTGTTTTGATGCATTTTGACGTGCTTCAATTTTCTGCCGCAACACGCAAACTTCCCCATTCACTCAGTGCGTTATAGTTCCACATCGCTTAGGATTTGTTGCTGCGCGTTTGCGCAGAGTGAAGGAAAGAGGAGACCAGCTGCACAG
>NW_015128458.1:0-294 GCF_001443285.1 Poecilia latipinna | reverse complement strand
GTGCTTTTTAGATAGGTTTTTATTTTTAAATTATACATCAGATCTGGTTGACATTCCAGAGGTGTCCCTCTGTCACCCAGAAGTGAGAGAAGTCACTGGAAACAGAGAGTTTTCAAGCAATAAGCATGGCAACTTAGGGGAAAAATAGTAAAAATGCGCTTTTTAATAGGCCTTTATTTTGGAATTACACATCAGATCGGGTTGACATTTGCTGGTTTTGTTCCAAAGGTGTTCCTCTTCCACCCAGAAGTGAGAGAAATCGCTGGAAACAGGGGGTTTTTCAGCATTGCATAA
>NW_015128457.1:0-294 GCF_001443285.1 Poecilia latipinna | reverse complement strand
TGCCGCTCTGTCTCTAGGCCGAAGGCTCTCCGGCCACGTTTTCACGAGGTAAGCGCTGATAACTTGAATGAATCGAGCATCACGTGTTTAGCCATAGAGGGTTTTGTACTGTATTCTGTGGGGAATAAATCGAGCATATTTGTTCTAGCAGTAACAGTGTTTGATGCATGTTATTTTGCTGTAATCTGTGGGGAAATAAATCGAGCACATTTAATTCTAGCAGAAACAGCGTTTGGTTTCGTTATTGCCGCCGATCTCCTTCGACCCTGATTTAAAATTTCATAAAACAGAGGG
>NW_015128456.1:0-294 GCF_001443285.1 Poecilia latipinna | reverse complement strand
TTTGATGGTTCGTTCATTACCCAGTCTCTGGGGTAGTTGTAGTTAACTCCCCCCTGTCCTGACATCCAGGCTCCTCCCCCTTGCCATAGCATTTGTGTTGTACCTTGTCAATCTCAGTTGCTGTTTGCGGATGTTGGAACACTGAGCTACTAGTTGTTTGGCAGTTAGTGTTGACTGGGGATGTCGAAGTAACCATTCCACCCTCAGTCTTTGCATGTAACCCCTCTGACTAGGGTTACTTGAGTAGTAGCATTCCAACAGATCCAGGTTTTCACCTCTCGCACATTTCCGTCT
>NW_015128455.1:0-294 GCF_001443285.1 Poecilia latipinna | reverse complement strand
AGATTAGACTTAGATTAAAATATGAGACAATGGCTCTGCTATAAACTCTGCAGCTAATTTTAGAAATAAAGGATCCAGGTTTTCTGGCCCTGCCGATTTTTTGGTGTCTGTTTTTCAATTCTCTGAGAACCTGAGCGGTACAAACAGGGAAAAATCAAAAGTGGTGAATTACAATCATTATTCAAAATCTGCTCATCAGTATTGACATTTGGGCCGAATGAATTTAAATCATTAAGTAGAGAACCTACAGAAATAAAATGCTTGTTAAAATAATTTAAAATTGCTAATTTATCA
>NW_015128454.1:0-294 GCF_001443285.1 Poecilia latipinna | reverse complement strand
CAGCTGCTCTGTTCTAATGAAAACACCTTCATATCTTCATCTCTGGGTGATGATGATGATGATGTTCTGCTGCTTCCTGGCTCCATGTCAGACTAACAGTGGGACACATTTCCACCAGCCACTGGGAAATACCTGGTAAACCAGTCTGGTCCATCAGGACTTGGTTCCTGTGTGCATTGTGAGATCAGTTCAGCAGGAAGGAAAGCTTCATGATGTGGTTGGTGAGATCTGCTGGAACTCAACCAGACTGAGCTGATGTGGACCATCAGAGGTTCTGCTGGTTCTTAGTGGATC
>NW_015128453.1:0-294 GCF_001443285.1 Poecilia latipinna | reverse complement strand
CCATTTTCATTTAGCACATGCTAGTAGCAGACACTAAGGAGATTTTTCTCTTCAAACTCATACGCCCTTATAATCAGTTCAGTTAAATCTTAACTTGGCAACTTTTTCTTTTTCAACTATAATAAATGTGATATTCAATTGACTTGTTATGACTCAAATTTTGGGTGTCCGCCCCCATTTGCTGCTGCTACATCGTTGTGGAAAACCTAGAGCGGCAGAGATATCTGCGGCTTATAGTCCGGTGCGACTTATATGTGTATGTTTTCTGTTTTGTTTTTTTTTTTTTTTTAATTT
>NW_015128452.1:0-294 GCF_001443285.1 Poecilia latipinna | reverse complement strand
CATCAAACTCATGTTTAGTAACAGGATAATCATTGAAACCATATTTAATTGTCATATGTTTTAATTATTAAAATTATTTGTAGCCAATCTAATCCTGGTTTATGTTGAAGGTCAGTGGTTGTGTTGGGTTTTCTTTTATATCATAGATGGATTTGAGAATAAAGACATTTGATGTTTTAATGTCTTGGGAGTGCAGTGCCTGTTGGAGCATTCACTTTTTCTTGGATTTCTAATTGGCTCTGATCCCTTATATTTGGCGACATGTTGAATTTTAGTTCTGCAACAGGATTAAAT
>NW_015128451.1:0-294 GCF_001443285.1 Poecilia latipinna | reverse complement strand
CCAGAAAAAATCCAGCCCCTCCATATAAGTAACACACCAGGATTTAGTACACCCCCCCCCCCCCCCAGCTGACACAGATTGATGAATGTGTATTCCTTAAGAGTTAGATTTGAGTAAAGTGGGTTCTATATGAATCATCTTTGCTGTCTTACCCTTCACAGAAAACTGCAAACAGCTGAAACACTGAATTCCTTTAAATATAGACTAAAAACCCAGCTGTGTAGAGTTGCTTTTGAAACCTAGTCATGAAACGTTCATCAATAATCTGATTTGCAAAATGTAATATTGTTGACT
>NW_015128450.1:0-294 GCF_001443285.1 Poecilia latipinna | reverse complement strand
AAGTGAATAGGAAAGGGTCTTTTGAAAGTTGCTAGGTGGCGCCCTTGAGCCGTTTCTTTAGCGACTTTTGCAACCACCATAAAATACGAAATTTTTCACCGGGCTCTATGCCCCCGCCACGTTTGGTGAGTTTTTGAATATGATAAAGCCCCCAAAAAGCCCCCTAAAAAGGGTGGCAGAATCGTAATAATAAGAAACAGTACAGGAACAATAGGCTCTCGCAGCGCTTAGCTGCTCGGGCCTAATAAACAGCACAGTTTCAATAGGCTCTCGCAGCGCTTAGCTGCTCGGGCC
>NW_015128449.1:0-294 GCF_001443285.1 Poecilia latipinna | reverse complement strand
TCAATGTGGTCCGTTGAGGGGGCCAATATGCTGAAGTGGCCCTCGGTGAAATTGAGTTTGACACCCCTAGCCTAACTCTTATCCTAAACTCCATTCACACGTTACACTATAAAACACAAGATTTTACTAAATATTTCTTGTCTAGTTTCTACTGCAAACATCTTAGTATACTTGCAATAAGACAAAATAGGTAACTTTTCAGCATCATAGGAGTTTGTTTTAAGTAAATAATTCCTTAAAATGGGTCAAAAAGTACTAGACACAGCCATGTTTCCTTGTATTTATTTCCTTGAG
>NW_015128448.1:0-295 GCF_001443285.1 Poecilia latipinna | reverse complement strand
TGAGCCTCACCTGGGATTGCACAACCTCTCGCTAACTGCACTGGCTGCCACCACTAGGAGAGCAAGTTCGTCCTGTCTGTACGCCGGCAATAAAATGGCTAAAAAACATTTAATATATGGACTGATTTTCCATAATTTCGCTTATGTATATAATGTACAGTGTTTTTTTGTCACCAACTGTGTTTGTATCGTGTTTTGTGTGCGGAGGAGCGATCAGAAACGGCAGAAAACAGACTCCAGGAGAGGCAGGCAGTTCTCTTGCCTCATGGCAGGGGGCGCTCATGATCCCAGATAT
>NW_015128447.1:0-295 GCF_001443285.1 Poecilia latipinna | reverse complement strand
TTACTTCCTCTGTTCATGATGTTCTGATCAGTTCTGAACTTTGTGGTTTACTTGATGGTTACGTTGCTCTGGTTAGCATAATGCTAATGCTGCTCTGAATAACTGTTTTCTTTTTTAAATTGTTAACAATGCTGATGCTCCTGTTGTTATGATGTTGACGTCTGGTTGGTATCTTGATGTTTGCGGGTCAGACGGCCCTTCAGACGCCATGATGGACAAGGAGGAGCTGAAGTTTTGTTTGCTGACTCAGATCTTTGAACATTCATCTGTTAGGTTTTTCTGAGTCCTGACTCAG
>NW_015128446.1:0-295 GCF_001443285.1 Poecilia latipinna | reverse complement strand
GTCATACAAAAAAAAATCTATGTGAATACTACATGAAGTGGGATATTGGGAACACACAAACCAGTTATTTATTAAATCAAATATATATTGTATTATTTAAAACGGTACAATTCATGTTTAAGGTGAGAAATCAGCAACTTCCACCCAATATATAGGAAATGTTTTGTGACAGAGAAGGGAGTTATAATTTAAGAGGTGAAGATATTTTAAAAAACAATGTATTAGAACAACCAGGAAGAGTTTTTGTTTATCGGTGTGTGGAGTAAATATATGGAATGGATTGAATGGTGAGTTT
>NW_015128445.1:0-295 GCF_001443285.1 Poecilia latipinna | reverse complement strand
ATATCCTCCTGAGAACCGAAGAAAAAAAGTGTCTTCCAATTTCTGTTTTTTTGTGTGATTTCCTACCTATTTAGGCCAAAATGAACACCTTAGCATTTTATTTTTTTTATATTTTTTTTTTTTATTAAAATTTTACAGCGTGTCCATTGTAGTGGATGTCAGGACTATTTCAGTCTAAATTATGACAGAATTCAAAAAATGGAAAAATGTACAGATTATTGTTTAATGAATCACATTAACCCAACAAGAGGTCAAATTTGAAAAATACATTTAATAATTAGAAGTTATCCATTTC
>NW_015128444.1:0-295 GCF_001443285.1 Poecilia latipinna | reverse complement strand
CCACAAAATAACCAAATGAAAGATGTTCAACATGCCAGTTTAAACTTTGATCTATTTGCAAAGTGACTGAGCTCTGCAACATTAAAACATGGATAGAACTGTAACTACATTAATCAAAGCTCTTCTTCTCTTCAGTGTTTCTGTCGGTTTCTGGTGGTGCAGCTCTGTGCTGCCTTCAGGAGAATGGGACATCAGAGCATCATCCATAAAATTTCACCCACATGGCATTTATTGTGCAAACCAGAGCTTTCAGTGGAAAAACAAAAGTTCCAGATCCTTTAATGCCGTAGAAATA
>NW_015128443.1:0-295 GCF_001443285.1 Poecilia latipinna | reverse complement strand
TGTTGGTTTAGGGGCCTCATAAAGCTTAATCTGATCTGCAGGGGGCCACACAAGTAAACTCATTGCAAGATTAAATAGAACCAATAAAAGTGGACTTGTTAATTTTTATATTAAACGAATTTCACTTTTACAAAATATATTATGAATAATCTCAGTTTTTAAGAAAGGTATCTGCCATTTCAGCAATACTTTTACTCAGTTAAGCATTTATTTAAGTGCATTATGCATAAGAACTGATCAGTGATTGTGGAATGTAGCAAAATATTTATTCATAGTTTTTGTAACTTAAAAACAC
>NW_015128442.1:0-295 GCF_001443285.1 Poecilia latipinna | reverse complement strand
CAAGTGTGCCGTTTGGAGATGCCGGATGGAAACTCTGGATGGCACACTTGGATAACACCTGTACATTCTCATAAATAAATGTCCAAAATGACATTTCTTTTTTGTGCTATTTTGATCATTCTTGAAAACCACGAGCAGAATACTTTATTCAACAGATTTATTGTATTTTCCTGTCCGTACCTTCAACACTCAATTTGTATTTACAAGAAATAGAAATGAAAAAAAAATTTGAAGCAAAATTCTTCAATTATTTTTGTGTTTCAAACCTAAACCACTTACAGTTAGAGTATTTTTG
>NW_015128441.1:0-295 GCF_001443285.1 Poecilia latipinna | reverse complement strand
GAGTGAAGGGAGGGGGGAGGCTGATGAGGGTCATGTTTTAAGTTAGTTTGGATTGTTTGACATAGTGCAGTGTGAACCACAGCAGCTGAAAATGTAACAAATGTTGCAATTTTAGTCCCCAATGGAACTGAGTCTACCAGACTATCAGGTGTGAAAACACCCTCAGTTACACTGGGTCAGTCAGCTTTCTGATTCTGAATAACGACAATGTGAGGGACAGGTAGGTTGAATGTTACAATAAGCAATAAATCAATTAATCACATAACGAATTAAAGCAAACTCAATCACTTACATG
>NW_015128440.1:0-295 GCF_001443285.1 Poecilia latipinna | reverse complement strand
AAGTGGAGTCAATACTGTGCTGGGATCTGCTTTTTGGACTGGGTCTGGTTCTGGGTCTGGTTCTGGTTCTGGGTCTGGTTCTGGGTCTGGGTCTGGGTCTGGGTCTGGGTCTGGGTCTGGGTCCTGGGTCTGGTCCTGGGTCTGGTTCTGGGTCCTGGGTCTGGTTCTGGTTCTGGGTCTGGTCCTGGGTCTGGTCCTGGGTCTGGTTCTGGGTCCTGGGTCTGGTCCTGGGTCTGGTTCTGGGTCCTGGGCCTGGTTCTGGTCTGGGGCCTGGTCCTGGATCTGGTACAGCGGG
>NW_015128439.1:0-295 GCF_001443285.1 Poecilia latipinna | reverse complement strand
TGGAGGCAACATAACATCGGTAAAGCAAAATTTTTTATGTTTGGAGCAAAATGGGGGCGGCTGGTGACATCATCGGCCAAAATTATAACTTTTAATATCTCGAAAACGAAAGCTGCACAAACGAAAATTTTAACTGCACAAACGAAGCACTAACGAAGTAGCCCACTTTGGTTTGTTTTGGCGCAAGATGGGGTGATGGTGACGTCATCGGCCAAAATTATAACTTTTAAACGAAAGCTGCACAAATGAAAGTTTAAACGGAGCACTAACAAAGTAGCCCACTTTGGTTTGTTTT
>NW_015128438.1:0-295 GCF_001443285.1 Poecilia latipinna | reverse complement strand
ACACATTGTTCAACCACACATTTAACTATACACATATTTTGTTTTCAAACTCCACTGAAGTTTATTTCACACTTCAGGTTACAACACAACAAACTGCAAACCGTCTTTACAGCGAAACATTTTGTGTAACAGTTTGTTTTTTTTTAGTTCCATACTGTAGAAGAGTTTTCTGTGCTGTCAGTGTTATTTCAAACTTTTTTTATTTGTAACAATATTAAACTTTACTATCATCAATACATTAAAATAAAAGCCTCTGTGCAAAATGGGGTTAAAACATGAACAGCTCCCTCAGAGT
>NW_015128437.1:0-295 GCF_001443285.1 Poecilia latipinna | reverse complement strand
TGTTTTTATGTTTGTTTGTTTGTTTACTAAAACAAATATCACACTCCTTTCTTTGCAAATTATGACAATTTATCTCTCTATAGAAACTTATATATCTACTTACATATGTTAACTATTGTCACAATGTCACTGCAGACGATGTCTCTCTCCAGGAGTTCCCTCAGATCCGCCTCTGTGATTTCGGACTGCCCTTTTTTGCCCCCGTGTCTGGTCCCCTTTGTCGTCTGCGCCATCACGTGGTGAATTCTCTCCATTCTGTCCTCCTTCACCTTGATGCCCATCTCCTTCAGCATAG
>NW_015128436.1:0-295 GCF_001443285.1 Poecilia latipinna | reverse complement strand
TATAGTTATCATTGAAAACAATTTAATGACTTATGTTCATGATAACTTGCTACGTATGGTGAACTGACAACTCCTCTGACGGTCGGATTTCTTAATGCATGTATGCTAACCTGACAGCGTATGGCTATCTGATAGAACAACGGCTCTCAGTGAGTGACACTCCAGTCCTATCTAATAAGTAAAGAGCCGTAGAGAAGAATCGACTGTTTCTGAATGTCACATCACTATATTGCAGACTTTTGGACATAGCGTTGTCCCATATGTGCGACAAGTCAGTCTACACCTCCGCACAATA
>NW_015128435.1:0-295 GCF_001443285.1 Poecilia latipinna | reverse complement strand
GAGGTGGATCAGTGATCCTGCAGAGTCCTGTCCTCCCTGTGATGGAGGGAGATGACGTCACTCTGAGCTGCAGAGCAAAGAGTCCAGCCCACAACCTCCCAGCTGCTTTCTATAAAGATGGCTCCTTCATTGGTGATGGACCATCAGGTCACATGACCCTCCTCCATGTCTCCAGCTCTGATGAAGGCCTCTATAAGTGCAGCATCAGCGGTCAGGGAGAGTCTCCATCCAGCAGGATCTCTGTGGAAGGTCAGCAGCTTCTCTTTACCTTTGGAACATGTAGATCACTAAACTC
>NW_015128433.1:0-295 GCF_001443285.1 Poecilia latipinna | reverse complement strand
ACATCTGTCATGAACATGAATAATACCAAGAAATCATTGCTGATATAAATTTGTATTAAAAGTATTACTGATTGCACTTTAAAAATTAGGTAACTTTATGTTATTAAAGTTAAGTTTAAACAGTAATGATTTCTTGGTTAATGTCAAGTTGTTATAACAAAGACATTTTGAATAATGTCAACTTTGTATTAAAAGTGTCATAATTTACCGAATGACGCTTTATGACAACAGTCATAAATATTCATGAAGGCTTATTCATGTTCATGACAGGTGTTATGTCATGTTTATGAAAGTG
>NW_015128432.1:0-295 GCF_001443285.1 Poecilia latipinna | reverse complement strand
AAATTTGAGTCATAACAGGTCAACTGAATATCACATTTATTACGGTTGAAAAAGAAAAATTTGCCAAGTTCAGATTTAACTGAACTGATTACGGCAGTTTCCGAATGGTAACTGTAACAGTAAAAGTGCTGATCCTTCGTGTTTGCTACTAGCATGTGCTAAATGAAAATGGGCGCTTTCTTCTTCTTCTTCTGTTTCTTCTTTCTTCTTCTTCGTGTGAGAGGAGGGTGAGTGGAGAGCGGAAGAAGGGCGAGAGAGTGAGTGATTGTATCGCTATATCTTTGGCTTTTTTCTT
>NW_015128431.1:0-296 GCF_001443285.1 Poecilia latipinna | reverse complement strand
TGATTGGCTACCTGATTAATGCTTTTTCTGATGAGCTAGCTGATTAATGTTCGCTATGATTGGCTAGCTGATAAAATCTAGCTGTGATTAGCTAGCTGATTAATTCTCCCTCAGATTGGCTAGCTGTTTAATGCTGGTTCTGTTTGGCTAGCTTATTGCTGGCAATGATTGGCTAGCTGATTAATGCTTTTTTCTGATGAGCTAGCTATTATTGCTCGCTCTGATTGTCTAACTGATTAATTCTTTTTTCTGATTGGCTATCTGATTAATGCTGGTTCTGTTTGGCTAGCTTATTG
>NW_015128430.1:0-296 GCF_001443285.1 Poecilia latipinna | reverse complement strand
AGGGAGGCCCAGACTTCCCTCTCCCCAGCCACTTCTTCCAGCTCCTCCGGGGGAATCCCAAGGCGTTCCCAGACCAGCCGAGAGACATAGTCCCTCCAGCGTGTCCTGGGTCTTCCTCAGGGCCTCCTCTCGGTGGGACGTGCCCGGAACACCTCACCAGGGAGGCGTCCAGGAGGCATCCTGACCAGATGCCCGAGCCACCTCAACTGGCTCCTCTCGACGTAGAGGAGCAGCGACTCTACTCTGAGTGCCTCCCGGATGGCCGAACTTCTCACCCTATCTCTAAGGGAGAGCCC
>NW_015128429.1:0-296 GCF_001443285.1 Poecilia latipinna | reverse complement strand
GTTGAGACCACATCTAATACTGAGAATAAATATATCTTACAGACCATAACAGTAAAGAACGTATCACTTATTTATGTTTTTAATTAGATTTGATATATTTCTTCAATATTATTTTTCATGTCAGTGTTAATGTCATGAGGCTGATGACTCCATGACACTTTCAATTTGACTCATTAGGATTTGATCAAGAACCATATATGTTCTTTGTAATTTCTGTCCAGTAAAACTACTAATCTATAAATCGATAGACATATAAATATATAAAGAAATAATCCATGTTTCTGTCTCATATTTCT
>NW_015128428.1:0-296 GCF_001443285.1 Poecilia latipinna | reverse complement strand
TATGCGTTACCCAGAAAGCAGTTGGGCACAATATTGCAACACCAACTCCGTGAGTGAAACAATGACTGGGGCAGCCTACTATATAAAGTACTCAGGGACCACTTCCTTATTTTTAGACATACACATTTGTAGAATACGGAACAAATCGCATCCCGTATCTGTTCAGTACAGGACACAACATTTAACAGCCAAATACGGGATGGTTCCGTATTTTAAGGGACGGGTGGCAACCCTACCGATAGCAGGACAATTTGCACAATGCCTGTTTTGTTTTTTTCTTGGAAAAAGTGATCAAA
>NW_015128427.1:0-296 GCF_001443285.1 Poecilia latipinna | reverse complement strand
TGATCCAAGATGGCGCCGGTGTGTGTGGCTGCTCGTCTGTCATTCTTACGTTTGCTGATGTTTATACAGTTTTTGACCTGTGTCATCTACGGAACTGAGTCTCTGCTGGTGTATGATCGCAACACACTACTAGACCTCCAACCTTTGGTCCAGGATATGGAGTTATTCGATGTTGCGGGCCAACAATCTTTGCCCCTGTTTCTGTCGGAGATTCCAAGCCACTTGTTCCGGGTTCCTGTGCTGCTTTCACGGAGGAGACGTCGTCGTCGTCGCGGTAGACGAAGCGGCCGGCTGGT
>NW_015128426.1:0-296 GCF_001443285.1 Poecilia latipinna | reverse complement strand
GTGTATTTGTACTTTTACTTAAGTACATTTTTTGAGTTCTTTCTCCACCACTGCACCTGCCATTAGTGCCACTGTTTTCGGGGATACCGGTCAGTGTTGTCACTGCCTTCGGCTGACCTCGGCACCTCATACTGGCACTTCCTCTGACACCTGCCATTATGCGCCACAAGTGCCACTGTTTTCGGGGCTAGCTGCCAGTGTTGTCACTGACTTCGGCTGACCTCGGCACCTCGTACTGGCACTTCCTCTGACACCTGCCATTAGTGCCACTGTTTTCGGGGCTAGCGGTCAGTGTT
>NW_015128425.1:0-296 GCF_001443285.1 Poecilia latipinna | reverse complement strand
GGAGCACCAAACCGATGTTTTTCATGATTTTATATTTTATTGTTAAATGATGAAACTGAACCCATTCATCCTCAGACAATAAGCTAACACGAACACAAAATAAAGAAAATAAGAATAAAAGGATGTGAAAACCTCACTGTAATGTAAATAGTACTTTTTCTCAGTTTTTGGCTCATAAAGATGTAACATTGGTCTGTGAGCCGAAGCACATCTGTGGGGTCATTTCATTCTCACTAAAAAAAGAAAACAGGTTTGGATCAGCAGATTAACTCCAACATGCTGATTAAAAATAATCA
>NW_015128424.1:0-296 GCF_001443285.1 Poecilia latipinna | reverse complement strand
AATGCAGCTCTCGTGGGTTCACTTCCTGGTCTTCCTCTTCTCTCATTACCCACTTTTATTTGTCAATTTACTACCAAATAAAAGCCACTAGAGCAATTAAAAACTTCTTTTTTTCCAGAAACTACTGACCATCAATAATCCCCAAATTCATTTTAAAAGACATTAGATGCCACTTGAATGTACAGAAACACCAGCACCAGTTGCAGTATATAATCTACTTTTATTTCAAAACAATATCAAACAGCACTGACAGCAATATACAACAAAGGCCATACATTCATGGTACTTTGCACTGA
>NW_015128423.1:0-296 GCF_001443285.1 Poecilia latipinna | reverse complement strand
TAGCTACAAACCACTGTTTGCCTCCTTTTCACTAGCATTTAATGATTTAAGGGGAAAAAATGACCAACATATTCATATATTTAACTTGTCCCTGTACCTTTTACCACTTAACAGATGAGTCAGTCGGCAGCAGCTCTAACCCATGTCCCTCCAGACCTGCCCTCTACTGAGTGAAATTAAAAAGCTGCAGTATGTCACTTTTATATAAATATTTTTTCCATATATTTTTTAAAATTGTCATTATGTTGTGACAGTATGGTATGAGAGGTAATCTGTGAAAAATCTATTTTCTCTGC
>NW_015128422.1:0-296 GCF_001443285.1 Poecilia latipinna | reverse complement strand
CAACCAGAACTAACGTGGCGGGTTTTAAACTCTTACCTAGAGTTCTCCAAAGGATCATAATTCCTTACAGTAGGTTGATGTAAATATCCATACAGGTCAGCCTGTGTCCAGTTTGAGTGAAAGGAGGCGTGCGCGATCCGCGCTGAGGTAAAGCAGCGGCAGCACGCGAGGCAAAGCGCAGAGGCGCCAGCGGTGTGATTGGTCCACGCTGTCGGGTTTTAAATGCATAAACTATAAACCTATTATAAACCTATCCTTTAGGAATAAATCTGCTCTGCTAGTGAAATGCTAAGAGC
>NW_015128421.1:0-296 GCF_001443285.1 Poecilia latipinna | reverse complement strand
TGGTTTGCAAATCGTGATCTATCTTCAAATCTTATTTTAGGCAAATGTTTTAGAGACTGTGTAAACTCCATGCTCCGGTGTTCTGTCTGATCAACATATGCTGTCATATACATACATACATATATATATATATAAATATCTAAATCTCTCTTTCTATATATATGTCTCTATATATATATATATATATATATATAGATATATATGTGTCCATTTTACATATATATATATATATGAAATAGACAACTTTTCACATGACGTCACACAACCTCCGTTTTGGCTCGAAGCTGTGTATCCTT
>NW_015128420.1:0-296 GCF_001443285.1 Poecilia latipinna | reverse complement strand
TCTGTGTGTGTGTCTGTGTGTGTGTCTCTCTGTGTGTGTGTGTGTCTCTCTGTGTGTGTGTGTGTGTCTCTGTGTGTGTGTGTGTGTGTGTGTGTGTGTGTGTGTGTGTCTGTGTGTGTGTGTGTGTCTCTGTGTGTGTGTGTGTCTCTGTGTGTGTGTCTCTGTGTGTGTGTGTCTGTGTGTGTCTCTGTGTGTGTGTGTGTGTGTGTCACTGTGTGTCTGTGTGTGTCTCTGTGTGTGTGTTTCTCTGTGTGTGTGTGTGTCACTGTGTGTCTGTGTGTCTCTGTGTGTGTGTG
>NW_015128419.1:0-297 GCF_001443285.1 Poecilia latipinna | reverse complement strand
GCCCATGAGCAGTGCTGACAAGGATCTGGTGTTTTCAATCAGCTTCATTGGGAAAATCCATTGTCTGAGAGGGAGGAGAGATGTATTTTTGATTTCGTTTGGATCCAGATTGTTTTTGTTTCTAGCTTTGTTTGAGTTAATTGTAATTGTGTAAACATTTTTTTAGGAATATAGTTTAGTACAAATGTTTGTTCTTTCTTTCTGGAAATGTGAATGTCTCCACCCCTCTAAGTTAGTCCTGGTGGAAGCCAATTCCTTAAAAGCCAGGTGGTGCAGGTGAGACGGAGATTCTCCCTC
>NW_015128418.1:0-297 GCF_001443285.1 Poecilia latipinna | reverse complement strand
GAAGTAGTTACCTTTAGTTTTTACAATTATTACACAGCATAAATAAATACTCTACATTGAAACCAAACAACAAAGCCTGTTTTCAGATCAGTGGATGTGCGTGTGCATCAATCGGGCATTAATGTGATCCGTAGTCATGTCATTAAAGCGTGTCCTCCAATCTGCCCCGCGAGATTCACAGCTGTATCTACAACAGAGTGATGGATCTCATCAAGCATCCGGTCAGGTTTTGTGCTGCCTCTGGGCACATTTTCTTCCAGCAGGCATTAAAAGTTTCAGTTTCCATCTCCTGAATGG
>NW_015128417.1:0-297 GCF_001443285.1 Poecilia latipinna | reverse complement strand
GGTGAGGAAAAACTGTTCTTATCTATCGATTCAGTTTTTTATCATACAAACATTAGGCTGTTGTTGTTGTGCTATTAGCTAGCTGCTAGCTAACGACTTTGCTGGCAAAGCTAGATAACTGAAAAGCTTCTTCCCTGTATCATTAATGACAGCAGTCATTCTTCAGTATCGCTTATGCAATAGGGGCACATCGCCCGTCCAAAACTTATCATCTCCATAATGGATATACGTCAGATCTTATAATTTCCTTTGCTGCATAATGTACATTGCATTTATTCTAGCTTTATGTAAACATAG
>NW_015128416.1:0-297 GCF_001443285.1 Poecilia latipinna | reverse complement strand
TGCATTTAGTTTGTCAGGCCGAACAAAAAGCAAGCGCCAGCTGGCTGCTCTGCTGTACAAAACGCTGGAGCTGACGCTGCTTTGCGGCTTACGGCCACACTACCTTGAGAACGCCCGATCTCGTCTGATCTCGGAAGCTAAGCAGGGTCGGGCCTGGTTAGTACTTGGATGGGAGACCGCCTGGGAATACCAGGTGCTGTAAGCCTTTTTGTGCAGCAGAGGGTGCTGCTCCTCACTTTCGGCTACGAGTCCCTGGATGTTTTGCCTCCGCACAGAAGCACTGCGAAGCCGACCTGC
>NW_015128415.1:0-297 GCF_001443285.1 Poecilia latipinna | reverse complement strand
CTACTTATGAGACACCTAGCGTCGATCTCAGGGCCCTGACAAGAAACCATAAGCCCTAGGAAAATTTTGAAACCATTTTACAGGAGCAGGCATGTGTATCTATGTCATGACCAACTTTGAGATCAATAGGCCGCTTTTTGTGCCTGTGAGGGGGAGTTAAAGAGAGTTTTGGAGTCAGACCTCCACTGTCCTGTGTGTGTGTTTCAGAGAGAAATCTTAGTGATGCTGCGAGTTCCTCAGATTAAAGTTTTTTCATTTTTTTAAATTTATGTCGTCATTTTATCTCAGAATCCCACT
>NW_015128414.1:0-297 GCF_001443285.1 Poecilia latipinna | reverse complement strand
GAAAAAACAGAAATACAAAAAGCAGCGGTCTTAATTCAAACCTCAGACTGAAGAACTTTCAGCCCCCAAGTCACTTAAACTGGCTCTTTTAAATACCAGATCTCTCTGTGCTAAAACTATATTAATTAATGATTTCATCACTGAGCATAATATTGATGTTTTATTTCTGACAGAAACATGGCTGAATGACAATAATGAAGCAATCATACTAATTGAATCAGCGCCTCCTACGTACAATTTTTTAAGTGTGAATAGAAAACACAAAAAAGGAGGAGGTGTGGCTTCAATATTTAAGAA
>NW_015128413.1:0-297 GCF_001443285.1 Poecilia latipinna | reverse complement strand
AGCGAGCAGTCGTCCCGGGGTATCATCACGCAGCCCTCCGTTGATTCTGCATCTCTGTGTGCTCGACTCGAACGCCGTGGAACAAAGAACTCCAAACCCTCTGTCCGGTGTCTATTTCTTGTCAGCAACCGCCCAACTCTTTCAATTCCTCTTTTTTGGTCGTGTACATGTCAGCAGCCCACACATCTGCGTCTTGGTTGGCCTCAACCCTCAGATGAACTCCCTTGTTTTTTAGAACTGAATTTCTGAAGTTCTCTATTTGCCTGCTGCACCTGTTTCCTTCATGCATCTCAAAAA
>NW_015128412.1:0-297 GCF_001443285.1 Poecilia latipinna | reverse complement strand
CATAAATTGAGCAAAACATATTCCTCCTCAAGTCAACAATTCACTTATTCTATTGAAAACTGTGATGTTGAGTATATTTTGTCCTCATCTTTCATTATAGACCACAATAACAACAACTTTTATGAAGAACATGTTTTATTTTGTGAACAATCTGATTAACAAACATAATTGTAACATACTGTCATAAAGACCTTTGTTCTAGAAAAAAAGTGCCAAAATGCTGATTTAAGTTAACAAAAAAGTACAGACAAGAAAAACATTTTACAATCTGATGAACTATAACATAGTTTTAACATA
>NW_015128411.1:0-297 GCF_001443285.1 Poecilia latipinna | reverse complement strand
GAGATTTAAAAATGAACAATTATGAAACTGCTTCTAAAATATGGTTAAGGTTTGGGTTCAACACGATAGGAAACATTAACTTCTCATGTAGGCCTTATATAAAAAGAGGGTCAAAAGATTGACAAAATACAGCTCTAAAGGAGAAGCTTCTTAAAATTCGAAGTTTACTGAGTTATAATACAAAAGGAAAATTACTGGAAGAGACTTAACATAGGGAAACAAATGATAATTAGGAATAAAGTTTTAAAGAGAAATAAATAAAACTAAAAGCTACCACAAAATCTCTTCCTTCCTGAT
>NW_015128410.1:0-297 GCF_001443285.1 Poecilia latipinna | reverse complement strand
GAGGGAGAATCTCCGTCTCACCTGCACCACCTGGCTTTTAAGGAATTGGCTTCCACCAGGACTAACTTAGAGGGGTGGAGACATTCACATTTCCAGAAAGAAAGAACAAACATTTGTACTAAACTATATTCCTAAAAAAATGTTTACACAATTACAATTAACTCAAACAAAGCTAGAAACAAAAACAATCTGGATCCAAACGAAATCAAAAATACATCTCTCCTCCCTCTCAGACAATGGATTTTCCCAATGAAGCTGATTGAAAACACCAGATCCTTGTCAGCACTGCTCATGGGC
>NW_015128409.1:0-297 GCF_001443285.1 Poecilia latipinna | reverse complement strand
TCAAACAAAGTCGCCGAGCAGCTGAGTAGGGGAGTGTTTGTTGATGCGCAAGCTGATCAAAACGTAAATCCAAGCTGCAGTTGCAACAATTTTATTGTCAATATCCAAGCAAAACAGTGTTCAAAAGCAGCATAAAAACGGATCCGTAGAATCAAACAGTGATCAAAGACAAAACATAGCGGTCAGCAAAAAGTAGACCTCCCCCATCACCCACTCACTGAAGTCACCAAGTGAGCAACAGGTGATCTACAATCACTAATAACACCACGTGATCCCGTGCTACACCTATCCACAACA
>NW_015128408.1:0-297 GCF_001443285.1 Poecilia latipinna | reverse complement strand
TTGGACTAATTATCTTGTTAGTCTGTGAGTATACGTCATTCACAACATCAAACACGGTAAATATGTTTCATTAAGTATTTAACAAACAAATGGCTTCTACCGCGATAATTATGTGAAATTAAATTAATTGTCTAATAAAATAGTTTGGTGCTGTCGGGCTCAGAGTCTGAGAGGCTTTTCCTTTATCAAACAATTTTTTTTCGCCTCTTATTTAGTGGAAATATTGATGTTGATGAAACTTTCTCCAAAATGATAACCTTTTCCAACCTTTATAGCTCCACTGTTGAAATTGAGGCT
>NW_015128407.1:0-297 GCF_001443285.1 Poecilia latipinna | reverse complement strand
TGTTAGGTTCTGTGTTTTGAGTTCGAGTTTCTGTCTGTCTAGTCCTGTTTTCCCCTGAGTCTCTGTTGTCTTGGTTGATCCCAGCTGTGTGTCGTTCCTGTGATTACCCTCCCAGTGTATTTAGTCCCACCTGTTGTCAGTGTTCCTTGTCGGGTCCTCGTCTAACGTCTGTGTCTGTAACCTGTGCTGCCAGTGATTTAGAGTTGTTCTCCTGGTTGTCATTAAATCTTCTTCATCATCATGACTACCTGGGTTCCCCGGCGTCTCTCTCACCATTCTCATCCACACATCATGACA
>NW_015128406.1:0-297 GCF_001443285.1 Poecilia latipinna | reverse complement strand
TGTCATAATGGATGGTAGACTTCTAACCCACATGTAGAATCAAGCCCGGAGATTACTGGTGAGTAAATGTTTATTAGAAAAAGCTATCACAATGTCTCGTAGATGATCCTTAGGCATAGGTCCCAGTCTCGCCTGGAAGCGGAGAAAACAGGTCAATGATCTGGCCAGAGGTGGACAAAAAGTTGGATGGGTTAACAGGAGTGATTAGCTTACCGCAGGCTGGTGCGGTTCTGAGAGCGGCAGGCAGATTTGCCAATGGAAGTTGGCTACTATCTGGAAATGAGAAACAGGGAACAA
>NW_015128405.1:0-297 GCF_001443285.1 Poecilia latipinna | reverse complement strand
TAATTAGCCAGTACCATCCAGTGCTTAGTTTTTTCATTTTCCTGCTGATATCAAGGCGACTGTAGCCAAAACTTAGCCACTACAGCTAACACGCGGTTTGTAGCTGCCTGCTATTTCAAAGCTTGAGGATATTGAAGATCCAGCGTCAGAAATGGGAAGATGGAGGATATAAAGGGAGTTAGTTGTACGTGGTTCGTTTAGTGGAATAATTTGTTGGAGGAAAATAATGCCGGAGGAAATCCACTGCTGAAAACAGGCTGAGAACAGAGGCAGCGATTCGGCACAAGGTAAGTCAAT
>NW_015128404.1:0-297 GCF_001443285.1 Poecilia latipinna | reverse complement strand
AGCAGTGGTTGTTGTTGGCGCAGCAGTTGTTGTTGGAGCAGCGGTGGTTGTTGGAGCAGTGGTTGATGTAGTCGGAGCAGTGGTTGTTGTTGGGGCAGCTGTGGTTGTTGTTGGGGCAGCTGTTGTGGTTGGAGCAGCAGTGGTTGTTGTTGGAGCAGCAGTTGTAGTTGGAGCCACTGTGGTTGTTGGGGCAGCTGTAGTGGTTGGAGCAGCAGTGGTTGTTGTTGGGGCAGCTGTGGTTGTTGGGGCAGCTGTAGTGGTTGGAGCAGCAGTGGTTGTTGTTGGGGCAGCTGTGGT
>NW_015128403.1:0-297 GCF_001443285.1 Poecilia latipinna | reverse complement strand
CTAAAAGCATGTTTGCTGCACCTGCAGTGCAAAGGCAACCGAGCATGCAGACAAAATGCTCTTTTCATTTCTCAAATTAACCTGTCTGTCACTAGAGGACCCAAATTTGGGTCCTCTTCATTGTGAATGACAACCTGAGACCAACAGGTTAAAGGCAAATGCAAATTTACAGTGTTTTACAGATAAGCATTCGTACTGTTTGAACTTTTCCAGATTTCGTCCAGCAAACTACCATTTATTTTACTTTACATGCCAGACCAACACGAAGTAGTTTGTAATTGTGAAGTGGAATGAAAT
>NW_015128402.1:0-298 GCF_001443285.1 Poecilia latipinna | reverse complement strand
TCCTTTGGCATTCAGGCCCCGGCTGGGGATGTCGAGCTGGAACTTCAATAAGCTCGATAAACATTCCTGATGCTGCATAGGAATGTAATCCCCCCGGGGCCTGTACTGGTGGCAGCGGTCGAAGAAGGATGTGGCCTGAGAGCCAGGAGCAGAAGGTGGAGATGGGGCGGAGGTGGGTTGATCGGAGCTGGTAAGCGGAGGAGGACATGGCCAGGAGGTCCTTTTCAACTGGAGCTCGAACAATGATTGGCCGAAGCGAGGCTTGATCCAACGCTGATAGGTCCAGGGTGAAGAGAGG
>NW_015128401.1:0-298 GCF_001443285.1 Poecilia latipinna | reverse complement strand
ACAGACAACGTATATGAATTTTATGACCAAGCTTTTGCAAAAGGAGAAGACTCCGCCAACTGCTCCTCCGAGCCGTTCACAGAGCGTTCTGGTCTGCTTCCGCGTGAGCCCCTGTTTTATTGTCAAAGCAGAACAGCCACAGGGAGCAGCCAGGAAAAACAACAGAGGTCGTAAAACATTTAACCTAAACAAACCAGCAACTCAGTTCCAGGTGTGATATCTGATCTACGGTCTGAGCCCGGTTCAACTCTAGGTCAAACTGTCAACAAAGAGGGAGGATAAACAAGAGATAAAATAC
>NW_015128400.1:0-298 GCF_001443285.1 Poecilia latipinna | reverse complement strand
TCCCCTCTCTCTCTCATCGCGCTCCCTCTCTCTCTCTCTCTCTCTCTCTCTCTCTCTCTCTCTCTCTCTCTCTCTCATCGTGCTGCCTCTCTCTCTCTCTCTCTCTCTCTCTCTCTCTCCTCGTGCGCCCTCTCTCTCTCTCTCTCTCTCTCTCTCTCTCTCTCTGTCTATTCCTCTCTCTCTCTCTCTCTCTCTCTCTCTCTCTCTCTCTCTCTCTCTCTCTCTCTCTCATCGTGCTGCCTCTCTCTCTCTCTTCTCGAGGTCTCTCTCTCTCTCTCTCTCTCTCTCTCTCTCTCTG
>NW_015128399.1:0-298 GCF_001443285.1 Poecilia latipinna | reverse complement strand
GCTTTACGGTAGACGCTGTGCCAATCTGCCTGTCGATCTCCCGCTCCCTTCTTCCCTCATTCGTGAACAAGATCCCCAGATACTTAAACTCCTCCACTTGAGGCAGGACGACCCCCCTGACCCGGAGAAGGCACTCTATCCTTTTCTGGCTCAAGACCATGGCCTCGGATTTGGAGGCACTGATCCCCATCCCGGCCGCTTCGCACTCGGCCACGAACCGCTCCAGTGAGAGCTGCAGATCACGTTCCGATGAAGCCAACAGGAGCACATCATCTGCAAAATAGATGCGATCCTAAGG
>NW_015128398.1:0-298 GCF_001443285.1 Poecilia latipinna | reverse complement strand
ATTACTAAAGATAGTCCAGCTGTTGGACATTTAATCTCAATCTTAAATACGTCTGTTATATAAAGGTCTTAGACCAGGGGTGTCAAACTCAATTTCACTGAGGGCCACTTCAGCATATTGGCCCCCCTCAATGGGCCACATTGACGGTACAAATCAGGAGTGCATCCCTGCTAAAACACCCCAGACAAAAGGTTGACTTCCGTCATTCAGTTCTGTAGAGGCTTATAATGAGTCAACGGTCCAGGTGTAGCTCTGGAAAACTAGACTTGGGCACCTCTAGCATAAATGTATAAAATAC
>NW_015128397.1:0-298 GCF_001443285.1 Poecilia latipinna | reverse complement strand
TTTAGAACATGGTATCTGTTCCCACATTTCTCCAGAAGCTCCTGGAGCTCCTTTCCCTCTCTGACGATGTAATTCTCTACAGGGACGTCATTGATCCAGAGTCCATAGCTAAACAGAACCATGCAGTGTCTCCACACTCTCTCTGTTAATGGCTTCATGATCTCCACCAGAGCTTTGAGATCTTTCTCTGTGAAAGATCTACCATTTGGTACAAGCAGGAGAAAAACATGAGGTCCAGGAGAACACATGGAGACACTGTGGAGAACTTCATCTTTGATCCAGTCAGGTGGTGTTGGGT
>NW_015128396.1:0-298 GCF_001443285.1 Poecilia latipinna | reverse complement strand
CATAAGCGATACTGAAGAATGACTGATATCATTAACAGTACAGGGAAGAAGCTTTTCAGTTATCTAGCTTTGCTAGCAAAGTCGTAGCTAGCAGTTAGCTAATAGCACAACAACAACAGCCTAATGTCAGTATGATAAAAATACTGAACCGATAGATAAGAACAGTTTTTCCTCACCTGGCTGTCTCCTCCCGCTCAGTAGTTCTTCAGAGAAAGGCAGACAGAGGCCTGTCAGTGTCTGTTGTATTTCATTACCTCTCTGCTTAAACCGCTGAAGCAAACGATACTTCAATGTTTTC
>NW_015128395.1:0-298 GCF_001443285.1 Poecilia latipinna | reverse complement strand
GTGTTGAATACGATGCATGCCACTATTGTATTTATGTTGGCACTACTTTGTGAAGCGGAAGGTTACGCGCTTATAAAGATAATAAAGGCGGAGCCTCCTTGCTTCTTTTTCGTTCTGTGTTCGGCCACAGAGCAAGGCAGCGTGGCTCCCAATTAAATAGATAATGTCTCCTGTCTCCTATATATTTTCATAAGTAAGTTAATAGTTCTGCAAAGATGTATTCATGAGGTACAGATGATGACGAAGAGTCCAGAGACTCCCGTGGAAATAATAGGAGATCCGCTGTAGAAGTACCAAC
>NW_015128394.1:0-298 GCF_001443285.1 Poecilia latipinna | reverse complement strand
ATAAAAATCTGAAAATTGTGGCGTCCATATTTGTATTAAACACTCTTACAATAAAAATACTCCTACCTGGATTTTAATGGCTAAACAAGTGGCCTTCTTACAAACTTGAATGTACAAATTTATGGATTGGGTTGAACGATGTAAAATTTATAATGAGCCTGAGTAGGAATAATTTTGAGCGTAATTGCATGATCTCACACAGAAGCATATTGACTAGACCCCCCCCCCCCCCCCCCACCCCACACCCCCCCCCCCCCCCCCCCCCCATTTCTCCTTCCACTTGTCGCTAGTGGGTCGA
>NW_015128393.1:0-298 GCF_001443285.1 Poecilia latipinna | reverse complement strand
TGTTTAGACTATAAATGGATTAAAACAACGTTGCATTGTCTTTGGTTTTCTATGTTCTGTACTGGAGACTGGAGTTAAAGGCGCCATTTCAACTAAAGATTTGCAATGAGATTCCTAACCAAGGTGTCCGGTCCATCACTCTTCAACACACTGTCAGCTCCTGGTCAGAAAGACGCATTTAGTTCAGTGTCCATGAGATGATATTCAGAAAGGATATTTTTATTGAATGATTTTAGTTGCCTCTGCAGTGAAATCTTTGCGTAAAGTCTGTCATGTCTCCATGTGAACCAGTCAAAGG
>NW_015128392.1:0-298 GCF_001443285.1 Poecilia latipinna | reverse complement strand
ATCATAATAGTGATAGTCAAATCAAGCTCTGTAGCGGTTAATTAGACAATTAAATAAACACAAGTTAATAAAAAAATAAAAAACAAATATGACAATATGACCCTTTGCACCTGACGTCACTGTCTCCACCTCGATGGATGTCCAAACCTGTTCTCTCCTGTATAAAGCCTGTGGTAGCCTAATATCGCTTTTATTTAGTTGATTTCGCAGTAAAATGGTCACAAGGTGCTGCAGGTCGGCTGCACAAACAGACAAGGGTCAAAACCAAGCTTGTCATTTTATTTTAACGTGGAAAGAT
>NW_015128391.1:0-298 GCF_001443285.1 Poecilia latipinna | reverse complement strand
ATCAAAGAGGGACTGTATCCAGATGTTTCTGCACTGCGGGAATGACTGCTACTCTGGACACCTTCTGATTCAGCAGATAAAGAAATGGGGCATGGCAAGTCGCTCAGCAGTGGTCCTGTTGTGTGTTCTCATGTTTGATCCTGGATTCTCACCTCTGATCATGTGACCTGAGCGCCAAAGCCCACTCCTGGGGTTCCCTTCGGTCTGCAGGTGGGAGACGAAATGGATGCCAACAAAACTTGGTAATAAGTTCTTTTTAAATTTTTTTTAGTGTGTGATGCCATTTTTTATCTCTCCT
>NW_015128390.1:0-298 GCF_001443285.1 Poecilia latipinna | reverse complement strand
GGTGACTGAGATGGGTGTGGTGACTGTCTGATGATCCACATCAAAGAAGATAAACAACATTGAAAATCACAAGTTGAGACCGCGCAAATTAATTCAGGTGCTGGGGAGCTGCTACAGTGAAAACTCGTGGCTTCCGTGTGTCGCCTTCCATTGACTGTGAGACGTTTGGATCGGACATCGGCCGAAGTTTGACGCCGCTTCGGAGTCAACGCCACCATGAGGAGCTGTCTTCGCGGTGGATCCAAGTTTGCATGAGATACTGATTCCGGCAGATGATGATCGCTGGCTCGGTGAGAAA
>NW_015128389.1:0-298 GCF_001443285.1 Poecilia latipinna | reverse complement strand
GGGCCTTGACAATAGTTACTAATTTTGGTAAATTCAAGCTGGTGACGTCCTAGTCCGAGTTAGATGACAACACAACTGGACAACAGCTGATGGAAATGAAATGTGTGTCACAAAAGGAGCCCGGAGGGATGAAGGATGCTAACGTGTTGCTAGCTAACGGTAAGTTTGCTTATTAATTATCTTCATCTAATTATAAACAGTGCAGTAAAGATATGTAACTTACATTGGTTTCATAAATAATTATTTTATCAATTTTATTGTGACTTGTATGATTATTACCATAGCAATCATTCAGCTT
>NW_015128388.1:0-298 GCF_001443285.1 Poecilia latipinna | reverse complement strand
ACGGGGGACAACCTGATGAGGTTTCTTTTGAGAAATCCTCCTCAGAAGAAACCTCTTGATGTAAAACTTCAAAATGGTCAGGTTGGCTCTCTTTCTCCTTCTCCTGAAAATCTGTGAACTCTTGTGGTGTTTTTTGTTCGATATCTTCTTTCTCATCTCTCTGAGAGTTGGCAAACTCTAGATCCTCATACGCTCTTTCCAAATTAATATTTCTCTCACAACTTACTTGCTGATATTTTTCTACGTCTTGTTTCAGTGCAGCAACGTCGGTTTCATATCTACAATGCAGCACCTGGTA
>NW_015128387.1:0-298 GCF_001443285.1 Poecilia latipinna | reverse complement strand
ACAAATCAGAGAAATGTTTCACAAATCCCAAACATGGCTATAAATATTCTGCTATTAGAGCAGAATAACCTAGTCCAGGTTTCAAGAGTCTAGGTGTAGTAGTTTTTAAACTAGAGTTGATTAAAATGCGGAAAGTAGTGAAAAATTAAGTGGAATCGCCCTTTAGCTATTGGAAGCTAGAATTGGAAACTAACTTCAGCTTCGTGAAATTGGGCTGGTTAAAACTCTAGCTGACCTAAAACTCTTATACTTGAACTTGAATATTGAGCTTGTTGGAGATTAAATACGTTCTTTGAGT
>NW_015128386.1:0-298 GCF_001443285.1 Poecilia latipinna | reverse complement strand
ATAAAATGTTTTGTGAATGTTTTACTTGTCAACTGGTATAACAGTTGTCTGTCATTTTACTGTTTTTGCTTAGTTATTTTTGATTGATTCATTAAATAAGAATGTTTTTTTGGGGACATTTGTTAACTGTTATATTTATTGTTTAAACTATACGATCAAATCTAAAAAATAATAAAAAATTCTGAGGAGCGCTGGTGGAGCCTGTCGGACCACTTGCCTGCAGTCAAAGCCACATTGTGAAGAGTTTTTTATTCTGTATTGTACTAGGTGACCGACAACTAAACAAGAAGAGTTACAC
>NW_015128385.1:0-298 GCF_001443285.1 Poecilia latipinna | reverse complement strand
ACCTGTACCAAATTAAATAACTTATCTCAGTCCTTTTAAGGTGATTCAACCTGTTTTCAGTCCTTTTACTCCCAGAGTAGGGTGATTCAACCTGCTTCAGTCCTTTTACTCCTGAGTAGGGTGATTCAACCCGCTAGGCCTATTAATCCCAAACCAGTCCAATTATTAGTCCACTGGAGATGAGTCGTAATCTCCGGGTTGATACAAACCCATGCTATTTAATACACAGACACCCAAATTCTTTTAAAGAGGTACGGGACGACTCTCAGGGCAAAGAATTCAAAAGAAACCCAGCTTT
>NW_015128384.1:0-298 GCF_001443285.1 Poecilia latipinna | reverse complement strand
TGATTGGCTAGCTAATTAACGCTGGTTCTGTTTGGCTAGCTTATTGCTGGGACTGATTGGCAACCTGATTAATGCTCCCTCTGATTGGCTAGCTGATAAAATCTAGCTGTGATTAGCTAGCTGATTAATTCTTTTGTTTGATTGGCTAGCTGATTAATGCTGGTTCTGTTTTGCTAGCTTATTGCTGGCACTGATTGGCAAGCTGATTAATGCTTTTTCTGATGAGCTAGCTGATTAATGTTCGCTGTGATTGGCTAGCTGATTAATGCTCGCTCTGATTGGCTAGCTGATTAATGCT
>NW_015128383.1:0-298 GCF_001443285.1 Poecilia latipinna | reverse complement strand
GTATTTAGCTGAAGCTAAAGCTAAAGCGCTACACCAACACCGTATTTAGCTGAAGCTAAAGCTAAAGCGCTACACCAACACCGTATTTAGCTGAAGCTCAAGCTAAAGCGCTACACCAACACCGTATTTAGCTGAAGCTAAAGCTAAAGCGCTACACCAACACCGTATTTAGCTCAAGCTAAAGCGCTACACCAACACAGTATTTAGCTCAAGCTAGAGCGCTACACCAACACTGTATTTAGCTCAAGCTAAAGCTAAAGCGCTACACCAACACCGTATTTAGCTCAAACTAAAGCGC
>NW_015128382.1:0-299 GCF_001443285.1 Poecilia latipinna | reverse complement strand
TAATTTCTTTGATTGCCAAATATATTAATGTGTGTGAGAAAATGTGTCAATGGCAGGTTAAAATACTTAAAATACTTTGTAGAACGGCACTTTATCAAGTTCAGTCCATTCACTTGTATTACCTTACTGACACATATTCCACATTCAGTAAATATGCACACACATATTATATGTGTGTGTTTGTGTGTGCATATTTGGAGAAAAGATATATCAGCAGAAAAGAGGAGAAAATTAACCTTACTGTTCAAGACTATATATATATATAAAATTTATTGTATATTATTCATATATTTGTTATT
>NW_015128381.1:0-299 GCF_001443285.1 Poecilia latipinna | reverse complement strand
AGCAGAATATTTAGAATCATGTTTGGGATTTGTGAAACCTTTTTCTGATTTGTGAAATTTCACTTAACAGACCCCTGCAAAAGATCTTTCCTTCCAACAGCCATCACCATCTACAATAACTCTTTGAAAAATTAATGAGTTACACCAACATTTTATTTCCCATTGGGATTAATAAAGTGGTTGTGAATTAGAATTGAATTAAAAAAAAACTGCATGGAACATATATGAATCGTAATCTAGTGAAGTTTCACAAATCACATAAAGGTTTCACAAATTCCAAACATGGATTAAAATATTCT
>NW_015128380.1:0-299 GCF_001443285.1 Poecilia latipinna | reverse complement strand
TAAAGTCATAATAATGAAGTAGGCCCTAGTAAAAAAAAAAGTTACTTTAGTATACTTTGATTGATGTACTTAAACTGTACTATTTTGGAACAACTTTTTTGTGCTTAGTATATTTTAATAGTATTTAAATAGTATTAAATTACAATTTTTAGTATACTTAGTATACTTTAACGTAATTTTTTGGAACAACTTCAAGTTGTACTTAGTATACTTTTTTATGTAATTCTGTCATAGAATTATATTAAAAATATACTTGTAATATACTAATATATTAGTAATATATTTAAATTACACTTAAT
>NW_015128379.1:0-299 GCF_001443285.1 Poecilia latipinna | reverse complement strand
CACCAGAGAGGTGACGTTCCATGTCCCAAGAGCCAGCTTCTGCAGCCGAGGATCAGATCGCCAGGGTCCCCTCCTTCGGCCGCCGCCCATTACACATTGTACCCGACCCCTTTGGCCCCTCCGACAGGTGGTGAGCCCATTGGAAGGGGGACCCACGTCTCCTCTTCGGGCTGAGCCCGGCCGGGCTCCGTGGGTAAAAGCCCGGCCACCAGGCGCTCGCCATCGTGCCCAACCGTCCAGGAGTGGTTCCAGAGTGGGGCCCCGCGTCCGGGCGAAGGAACGCTAGATCCAAGGTTGTT
>NW_015128378.1:0-299 GCF_001443285.1 Poecilia latipinna | reverse complement strand
AAGCTTTACTCCGTAACATTTTGGTGCCGAAACCCGGGAATAAGAATTTTTTTGATTTTTCTGAACGAAGTGAAGCTAAGGCTCAGTTTAGCAGCCAACATGACGGAAGGACTGGAGCGGTTAAAGAGGAAACGGTCGACTATCCGAACAGCAACGACGAAGCTGTTAACTCGACTAGAGGATGAGGTGGGCAAAGAGAGTCCCGATATGGATAGACTGCGTGAGTTCCTGGCAGTTTTATCTTCTAAGGAGGAAATTTTATTGGATTTGGACAAGAGCATAGAAGATGAAACGTCAAT
>NW_015128377.1:0-299 GCF_001443285.1 Poecilia latipinna | reverse complement strand
TTGTATCGGTACTGCCATTATGCTGTACTTAGCTAAAAGGTTTTCATAATGGATGTTTTTATTACTGAAGCTGTAAAGCAGAATCTCAAATGGATAAACAATCACTCAAAATATCCCCATTCACTAAACACAAAGAAAGCAAAGCAATAATACTTACACCAGCACACACTCCTTTGTTCTTATTGATCCTACGACAGTTGAGCTGCAAATGCGGTCATGCACAAGCTTTGATCCAAGCTAGGCATTCTGTTTCAGATTTTGGAAATCTGTGAATTTTAGTTCCACAAATACGATCAGGA
>NW_015128376.1:0-299 GCF_001443285.1 Poecilia latipinna | reverse complement strand
AAATATTCTGCTATTGGAGCACAGCAATATAGTCCAGGTTTGAAGAGTCTAGGTGTTGCAGTTTTGGAGCTGGAGTGACCAATATCCAAAAAATGTCCGAAATCAGCCTTTATTGAAGTTTCCCAAATCAGAAAAAGGTTTCACAAATCACAAACATCGTTTTAAATATTCAGCTATTAATTGAAAATAATCTATTCCAAGTTTGAAGAGTCTAGGTGGTGTAGTTTTTTAATTAGAGCAGTTTTAGTAATGAAAGAGGTGCCAAAAAATGGTGCTTTTTGAACTTTATTGAGTTTTCA
>NW_015128375.1:0-299 GCF_001443285.1 Poecilia latipinna | reverse complement strand
AGGAGGTGGAGGAGGGGGGTTTGCAGCAGCGGCAGGAGGATTCCCTGAATTGGTAGGATTTTGTAAAACTTCCAAAGCAGATGAGAGTCGGGTCAAAACGAGTATTGAATTCTGTAGAAGTGAGGCGTATTCATTTACGTTAGAATTTTGATCCTGACTGATGGAACGTGTCGGTGCGGTATTTTGTAAGGTACTATTTAACCGTGTTATTAAACCGTCAAGTTGCCCCCTTAATTGACTCAAATCACCTCTATCTGGCTGTTCATCCATAATTTATGCAGAAAAGAGAGTAAAAAATG
>NW_015128374.1:0-299 GCF_001443285.1 Poecilia latipinna | reverse complement strand
GGCAGTCTGCTGTCTCAACTGAGAAGATCGGTTAGAATTCAGGTATATAAACACCTGCCGCCTTGAAAATGCAAGTAAAGTCAGCAAGGAAATTGTTTTGGTTTTAATTCAAAAATTAAAGTTCGTCAAGTTGATTTAACAACAAAGAGCGAGTTGTTTGAATGTTGTTCTGTTTTACTAAGTTATGACAGCTTGTTAATCTTGAATTGTGAATTATGACTTAATTCTGTAATTTAAAGCCAATAATCATTTTATATTATGAAAAAAAAAACCTACTCTGAACCACAAATTTCTGTATT
>NW_015128373.1:0-299 GCF_001443285.1 Poecilia latipinna | reverse complement strand
CTAATGCTAGCGCACAAAACCAACATAGTACATATTAGCAATTAATGCCAAAGAGCTACACCAACTCGGTATTTATCACTAACTAATGGTAATGCCCTACAACAACATGGCATTTACGACTAGCTAATGCTAGCGCACAAAACCAACATAGTACATATTAGCAACTATTGCCAAAGTCCTACACTACCTCAGTATTTAGTAGTAGCTAGCTGTAAAGTGCTACACCAAGCCGGTATTTGGCACTAGCTAATGCTACAGCACAATACCAACATAGTACTTATTATATTTAGCAGAAACAA
>NW_015128372.1:0-299 GCF_001443285.1 Poecilia latipinna | reverse complement strand
CTCAACTTTTGGCAACTCGTCATCCTTCGGCAACTCGTCATCCTCCGGCAACTCGTCAACCTCCGACAATTCATCATCCTCCGGCAACTCGTCAACCTCCGACAATTCATCAGCCTCAGGCAACTCGTCAACCTCAGGCAACTCGTCAACCTCAGGCAACTCGTCAACCTCCGGCAACTCGTCATCCTCTGGCAACTCGTCAACCTCCAGCAACTCATCAACTTTTGGCAACTCGTCATCCTTCGGCAACTTGTCATCCTTCGGCAACTCGTCATCCTCTGGCAACTCGTCATCCTCTG
>NW_015128371.1:0-299 GCF_001443285.1 Poecilia latipinna | reverse complement strand
TTATTACATTATTGTGAAGTAAACTATTTAAGATTTTTGTGTTATCAGATTTACAGTATTAATACTGATGTGTGTTCTGATATGTCCTCTTAAAGGCAAACCGACGTGTGAAATGGATGAGCTCAATCCTGACTGGGGTCCAGCGCTGAATATGGGTCACTGAGGTAAACGACACAACATCGGACCGACAGGCGCGTCAATTAAAGAGGCGATACAGCAAAACCATCAACAAGTAGGGGATCAAGTTACAGAGACTGTTTTTATTATTTATCTCAGAAGAGGTAAATAATGGAAACACA
>NW_015128370.1:0-299 GCF_001443285.1 Poecilia latipinna | reverse complement strand
TTGTTGTTGTGGGATGTTTCCTATGTGAAATTTGTCTTTTTTTTTGCAGCTCCAGTCTCTCCAGTCAGAATCCATCAGCATGGAAACGGGATCACCTGCAGCTCAGAGGGGATCTACCCTCAACCTGAACTCACCTGGTCCACTGAGCCTCCATCCAACACGACTCTGCAGAGCAGAACCACAGTCCATCAGACTGAGGAGAAGCTTTATGACATCAGCAGCTCTCTGACGGGTCCAGATGGTCCAGATCTGACCTACAGCTGCAGCATCAGAACCAGGAGGAACCAGAGGAGAGCAAC
>NW_015128369.1:0-299 GCF_001443285.1 Poecilia latipinna | reverse complement strand
TTATAAACATGTATGTATATATGTTTATGTTTTTCAGCCGACGAGTCCAAAATCCGATGTGAGATTCATCCGTGCTGCAGTGAATCCGTCTCTCTTTATAGATATCTCCCTCTTCTTCCTCACATCGTGTCTTTAGGAAACTTTCAAAACAAGAACGGAAGATTTATGATGTATCTTACTTTTGACAGAGTGAAAGAATATAAATAATAGTCTTTACCACCTGTGTAAACTTTGCCGGTGAATGTTATAACACATAATATAAGTTTTATAATATGTGTTATATTGTTTAATTTCTAATA
>NW_015128368.1:0-299 GCF_001443285.1 Poecilia latipinna | reverse complement strand
GGCGTTCAGGTTCGGCGTGAGGCGTTGAGGTTCAGAGTGACGCGTTCAGGTTCAGAGTGAGGCGTTCAGGTTCGGCGTGAGGGGTTCAGGTTCGGCGTGAGGCGTTCAGGTTCGGCGTGAGAGGTTCAGCGTGAGGCGTTGAGGTTCGGCGTGAGGCGTTCAGGTTCGGCGTTCAGGTTCGGCGTGAGGCGTTCAGGTTCGGCGTGAGAGGTTCAGGTTCGGCGTGAGAGGTTCAGCGTGAGGCGTTGAGGTTCGGCGTGAGGCGTTCAGGTTAGGGGTGAGAGGTTCAGGCTCTGCGT
>NW_015128367.1:0-300 GCF_001443285.1 Poecilia latipinna | reverse complement strand
GGATTTTTTGTGCACTATAACACAAACATATCAAACATGACTTAAAAGAAAATTTACTTCCTGATTTAACGCCTTGAATTTGGGCCCCTGTCTCTTTAAAAACTCTGCCTTCAGGAAGTTATCACAAAATTAACCCCTTCCCAACATTTTTATCAACTTTGGACTGAGAAGTAGCTCAGCAGATGTGCAGTTCCGCCAGGTGTTTGCTAATTGCTGCTGGCTAGTCTGAAGGAGCTCAGAAGCTTGGAAACTGCAGCTTAGAGGAGGAGCTGCGTCTTGAAGGCGGGGCTAGGTCCAACC
>NW_015128366.1:0-300 GCF_001443285.1 Poecilia latipinna | reverse complement strand
GAAACCGTTAAAGTACAACTCAAAACCACATCTTTCTCGCTCTCTGTATCAGCGCAGCTACTGCATGGCTAGCTCGCTGTTACTGTCTCTTACTCTGCAGTTGTGGAGTCACAATGTCTGGGTTCATGAGCGCCCCCTGCCATGAGGCAAGAGAACTGCCTGCCTCACCTTGAATCTGTTCTCTGCCGTTTCTGATCGCTCCTCAGCACACAAAACACGATACACACACAGTTGGTGACAATAAAAACACAGTACATTAAATACATAAGCTAAATTATTTAAAATCAGTTCATACATTAA
>NW_015128365.1:0-300 GCF_001443285.1 Poecilia latipinna | reverse complement strand
CTGGAATAACAGGTGTGATCTTTATCTCTTCCATCCCAGTTCTCCCAGTTCGTCTGACTGTGAGTCCCAGCAAATCTCAGTTCTTTGAATATGAATCAGTGACTCTGATCTGTGAGGATGAAAACAGCTCTGATGGAGGAACTGTGAGGAGAAACACAACTGGAGGAGCCAGGAAGCGATGTGGAGATGGATGGGGGAAACTAGCTGGTTCTACCTGCAACATGAACCAGTTGGTCCAATCAGACTCTGGCCTGTACTGGTGTGAGTCCATGTCTGGATCCTCCAGCAGCAGCAGCAGCA
>NW_015128364.1:0-300 GCF_001443285.1 Poecilia latipinna | reverse complement strand
AAAATAAAATGAAATAAAGAAAACAAACTTATCTCTTTTATGTTCCTCATATATGAACATGTTGCATATAAGCAATATCAAATGAATATATTTTAATACAGCATTTATTTTTTATATAGATTTTTTTAAATACAGCGTTAAAAATATTAATGATTGGGGCGGGGTTTATTTATAAAGACAGAAGTGCTGTTCAATGGGCACACATCAACCAACCAATCACATGTCAATGATGAACTGTGATGTCATTGTTTTTCATCCAATGACTGAGAATCCACGTGGGTCTGCTGAAGCGCCTTTGCA
>NW_015128363.1:0-300 GCF_001443285.1 Poecilia latipinna | reverse complement strand
GTAAATTATGACACTTTTAATACAAAGTTGACATTATTCAAAATGTCTGATATGACAACTTGACATTAACCAAGAAATCATTACTGATATACATTTGTTAAAGTATTATTGATTGCACTTTAAAAATTAGGTAACTTTATGTTATTAAAGGTAAAGTTTAAACAGTAATGATTTCTTGGTTAATGTCAAGTTGTCATAACAAAGACATTTTGAATAATGTCAACTTTGTATTAAAAGTGTCATAATTTACCGAATGATGCTTTATGACAACAGTTATAACTATTCATGAAGGCTTATTCA
>NW_015128362.1:0-300 GCF_001443285.1 Poecilia latipinna | reverse complement strand
AAAACTCTCTAATATATTAAGGAGCTTTTTTGCCCCTCAGTCTTCAGGTTGTCAACATGAATGTTGAAATCACCGACAATTATTAATCATAATCAATGCATATGAGAGATAGAAGCTCATTCAAGTCCATAAAGAAATGTTCCATGTATGTTGGAGTTTTGTATGAAGTTAGTGTCAAAGTTTGTTTGTGACCTTTTACCTCAATTCCAAGATACTCAAGACGTGAGATGACCCAAAGAGATTTTACTACAGTTTATGGTATTCTTAAATATTGAAGCTTCTACTTTCTTGTCTAGCGGT
>NW_015128361.1:0-300 GCF_001443285.1 Poecilia latipinna | reverse complement strand
TAGTACAGATCTCACATCCTCTCATACTTATCACTGAAAGTTCCACCATGGCACCTCATGGCAAAGAACTCTCTGAGGATCTTAAAAGATGAATTTTTGCGCTACATGAAGATGGTCAAGGCTACAGGAAGATTGTTAACACCCTGGAACTGAGCTGCAGCACAGTGGCCAAGATCATATAGGAGGGTCCACTCAGAGCAGACGTCACGTTGGTGTCCAAAGAAGCTGAGTGCGCGTGCTCAGCGTCACGTCTAAATGCTGCCTTTGAAAGACAGGCACAGGGGTTCTGTCAGCATTGCT
>NW_015128360.1:0-300 GCF_001443285.1 Poecilia latipinna | reverse complement strand
CGGCTTATAGCCCAGTGCGGCTTATATGTGGATTTTTCTTCAACCACCAGGGGGCTCTTTAGCAGGAAGTGAATCATTGGAAGTCAAAATTGGAAATAAAAGAAGAAAGCACCCATTAAGATGGAATTAGGTTTTAATAGGGAATTGAAATTTGAGAATGTTGTTGATCAGTTAAATAGCATTGAGGGGAAAAAGAAGATTTTTCGTTTTTTTAAATAATACTGGGATCATTATGAGAATTTGAGGCATAAATATTAGGATCCAATAGATGGCAGTAGTGCAACAATAATGGATGCAAGC
>NW_015128359.1:0-300 GCF_001443285.1 Poecilia latipinna | reverse complement strand
ACCAGGGTGTCGACGCATCCTTAAAGGTGCAGTACGTAACTTACAGAAACATGTTTCTTCCATATTAAAACTGTCGCCATGTCATCACAGCATGGGCGTAGGTTTGGGTAGGGACGGTAGGGACATGTCTGCCATGACGAATATTGGGACATGTCCCGAATATGTCCCGAAATTGGTCGGGATATGAAAAAGTCCCGACCAATTTTTGCCATATTGGCTCAAAGAACGTGGATCTACGATCTTTGATTAGCAGCAACAGGCGGTGCGCGGAACGGAAGCTTCTTAGTTTGACATTTATTA
>NW_015128358.1:0-300 GCF_001443285.1 Poecilia latipinna | reverse complement strand
AATAATGAATGCAAGCTGCTGTTGAAATCTGAAGAAGAAGAAAGCGCCCATTTTTATTTAGCACATGCTAGTAGCAGACACGAAGGATCAGCACTTTTACTGTTACAGTTATCATTTGGAAACTACCGTAATCAGTTCAGTTAAATCTAAACTTGGCAACTTTTTCTTTTTCAACTGTAATAAATGTGACATTGAATTGACCTGTTATGACTCAAATATTGGGTGTCCGCCCCCCTCTGCTGCTGCATCGTTGTGGAATTCCTGGAGCGGCAGAGATATCTGCGGTTTATAGTCCGGTGC
>NW_015128357.1:0-300 GCF_001443285.1 Poecilia latipinna | reverse complement strand
GATAAAGAGTTCCTAAGAAGGAACTTCTACAGGACGTCAAAACAAATATTATAGCAGCTCATTAACAGGAAACCATTAAATCTCCTTTCTGAAGAATAGAAAAGAGAAAAGATATACTTCTGTCTATCCAGATCTCTCTTCAGCATTTATCCCTGCAAATAAACTCCAGCAAAACACTGAAATCTCTCAAAATCAAAAACATCAGACTCCAAGAATATATTGCTGTAGCTGTTGTTTTTGTTTTTCTTTTACCTTTGAATGAGTCAAAGAGAATCTTTCCAGTGTTGTATGCAATCTAGA
>NW_015128356.1:0-300 GCF_001443285.1 Poecilia latipinna | reverse complement strand
TTGAGGTGCAGTGACATCTCCTCTGTACCCAGACGCCTGGTACTGTGACTTTTTCTTCAGTTTGTGGTTTGCTTTGCTGTGTAGTTTGACTCACTGTTTGTTCAATCTCTATTGTTTTCTGTTCCTTCACATTTTTAACTGCTTCTGCATAGCTTATGTTTTTAGTTGTTTTAATCTGTACGATTTCTTTTGCTCTCTTTCTTACTTCACATCCTCCAAACGTAACTCTATGATTCCCTCCACAGTTACAACATTTCTCTTGTGCTTCTTCTTTACACTCTTCTAATTTATGATCTTCTC
>NW_015128355.1:0-300 GCF_001443285.1 Poecilia latipinna | reverse complement strand
TAATACAGTCCATACAGTAGCTGTGTCCACAGGGAATAGTCACCGGATCCTTCAGTAGATCCAGACAGATGGAACAGGAGAAAGTTTCTCTGTCCAGCTGAACGGCCTGCTGCTCCATTTCTCTTCTCAGTCAGTGACTGTGTTAGTTTCATTTTCTGCAAACAGAAACAGCTTTGAGCTCTGATCTACCAATGACGTGTCAGTGCACAGAGGCTGCAGCCAATCAGCTTCTTCTTTCACTAGAGGTGGGGCAGAGGGAGGGATTTGAGCCTTTGATTCCAGGAAGAAGAGGCTATTAAC
>NW_015128354.1:0-300 GCF_001443285.1 Poecilia latipinna | reverse complement strand
AAAATTTGGTCTTTTTCCAAAAAAATTTTTTTTAAACCTTAAAAATGTAAAAAAAAAAAAAAAAAAAAAAAAGATTAGTTAAACTCAGTTTAAGACACTAGAAACTGTGATTTTTCAATTTTCATAAAAATGTTTTTGCAATCATGACCAGTTCTTGACATTGAAGGTTTTTGTTTTTGTAACCAATTCCCTGAGGAAAGGAGCTCATATTATTATTTGTATAAATGTATACGGTTTGTACATAACAGGGCCTTTAAATATCAAATCTTTCCTACAGAATGTTGTCTCATCCCTTTTTTG
>NW_015128352.1:0-301 GCF_001443285.1 Poecilia latipinna | reverse complement strand
GTGGCAGCTGTAATGGTAGTCTGCCATGGTGTCAGACTACCTGGCTTCATGTAGCAGGAGAGAAGGTGAGAACAGTCATAATGAGCGTCTTGTGCTTGGTTACTTCTTGCTTGTTGCTCCTTGGTCAGTGTTCATAGATGAGCATTATTTACCGTCAGGGCATTGCCTCAATTGCTATGTTTAATGGTGCAGACGACAGTGGTGGTTTCTGACATGAGCAACATGGACAAACACCCAGGGCATTATCTTTTTAAGGATGGCACGGGACCACCGCGGATTGTAGCACAGAGATGGAAGCAAA
>NW_015128351.1:0-301 GCF_001443285.1 Poecilia latipinna | reverse complement strand
TTAAACTTTTCTTAAGAAGGGAGAAGATTCTGTGGAAAAGCTTCAAACTGAAGTGATGTCTTCTGTCTGTCCTGCTCTGTGATTGTTGGAACGTCCCTGACTCTGGAAGAGAAATCTGCTGCTTTTAAATCCATCCAGTCGTCCGGCTTTGATTCACATGAGTTCAGGACATGAAGCGACGGCGGAGGATGTGAGAGTACCAGGAAAACCTTAAATCCTGAACCTCAGAGGGAGAAAACGACACGTTACATCACAGGTCACAGAGGGAAAACTGTGAAAAAACTACATGCGACAGTCACAT
>NW_015128350.1:0-301 GCF_001443285.1 Poecilia latipinna | reverse complement strand
CTAAATAAGCGGTGACTCCAGGCAAAGCCGCAGCGTTAAGTGTGTGGCCAACAGCGGCGATTCCGATCAGGCCCAGCTCCTTTCACTTCAACCCAAACAGGAACCACTCCACCCACGATCAAACGTGGAGGTAAATACGCCCGTACGTTTCTGTACTCGGCACACAGACAGCCCAACACGGAAGCGCGGCGCGCGACGTGTCAACAGCAAAACAATAAGTGTCAGTCCGCAGCTTACCTCAGCTTTTATACTGAGCGCCCTCTGACGCTATTGGCTCATTTGCAATCACCCTGCCAGCAGG
>NW_015128349.1:0-301 GCF_001443285.1 Poecilia latipinna | reverse complement strand
GATGATCAACTCTTTGACTTTGTCAGTGGACATTTTCTGTGTTTTCTGTCAATTTGTAGCTTCGCTAGAAAAGTTTTATAATCACTTTGACAACCGATGAGTTAAAGTTGTAGGTTGCTCTTGTCTGTTGTTGAAAGGAGCTTATATGACTTTAATGGATCGTTTTGTTGTCAGAGGAAAGTTGTTCAGAGGCTCATCATCACAAGAGACAAGGCAGGGATTGGTACCCCAAATAAATCAGAACACAGTAAAATAGAAATCTTTCAGAATATAAAACTACATTCAATTATTAGATGCATTC
>NW_015128348.1:0-301 GCF_001443285.1 Poecilia latipinna | reverse complement strand
ATGTATAGATATTTTATAACCAGTTATTGGTTTGGGTTTGTCTCACTGGTTGTTCTGCTTCCACAGCAGAATAAATACTTAAATGAAGGAAGTATGAGGCTCATCTTATCGACAACATTAAAAACTTCGTGATTCATCATTAAAACTTTACTATTTGTCAAGTTATGCTAAAATTTCGGGCTGCAGATGATAATAAACTCAGAGCCGTTTGGAGCTGAAAGCTCTCTGGAAACGTCAGAATGTCCTTTAGTACAGCTGATGTCATTCAGGTCAATATATGAAGGCCAGAACCCGACCAGAA
>NW_015128347.1:0-301 GCF_001443285.1 Poecilia latipinna | reverse complement strand
TATATATATATATATATATATATATATATATATATATATATATATATATATATATATATATATATATATATATATATATATATATATATATATATATACACTGCTCAAAAAAATAAAGGGAACACTCAAATATCACATCCTAGATCTGAATGAATGAAATATTCTCATTGAATACTTTGTTCTGTACAAAGTTGAATGTGCTGACAACAAAATCACACAAAAATCATCAATGGAAATCAAATTTATTAACCAATGGAGGCCTGGATTTGGAGCCACACACAAAATTAAAGTCAAATGTTCC
>NW_015128346.1:0-301 GCF_001443285.1 Poecilia latipinna | reverse complement strand
TTTTACCCACACTCTCTGTCCCACACGAATTGGGCCCTTTGGGCGTCAGCTTCTCCTTTTTGTCGTTGGAGCCCCGCCCTGCTTCCTTCGTGGTGAACGGTCGTTGGTTGAGCTCCGTTGACGGGGCGGGTCTACCAATCCGACGTCTGTCGTTTAGGGCCTGCCCAATTTCAATTTCCACCGCCTTGGTGCTCCAGCTGTTGGTGTTAGCATTCTTAGCTATCCAGTTCTTAACCAGTCCAATGGTGCGTTCAACTATCCTGCTGGCTTGCGGGGTGTAGGGCGGCGAGTAAACTCGCAT
>NW_015128345.1:0-301 GCF_001443285.1 Poecilia latipinna | reverse complement strand
AAAGTAGCAAAAACACTAAAACAGAACATCCGGTCTGTTACATTATGTCGTCAGGCTTAATGTCTATATTGTGATTATTAATAAGTTTTCGCCTGAACACCGCGGTGGTTGATTAACTGATTTAAACAGCTGCTCTACTGATGACTTGGTGGGCGGGTTGTTTAGTGCTAACGGAACCAAAACACACCGAACTGCGCAGCACATGCTAAGGTTATCAAAGTCAATACCAGGCCAGCAGCAGTTAGGCTAGTATAACTGACCCACTGCTCACTTGTTCAATCTTTAAATTAAAACGTTTTCC
>NW_015128344.1:0-301 GCF_001443285.1 Poecilia latipinna | reverse complement strand
CATATAAGGACGTCAATTAGCTGGAGTTGGTCTGTGACTCTCCAGGAGCAGCTCCAAAGGAAACTGGGAACTCAAAACAAATAAATTAATATGTTGCTTTCAACAAAAATATAAAGAACTGACAAATAAGGTTAACTAAATGTGTGCACTCCAAACAGTTAACCAAAAAAAAGTCAGACTAATGAAAATAATTAACAAAAATCTAAACTATTCACTAATTAATGTCTAAATTCATGTAAAGGATAAAACAAACAAAATGATTACCATTCAGGTCGGTGTGACAGTAGGGTCAGCTGTCACA
>NW_015128343.1:0-301 GCF_001443285.1 Poecilia latipinna | reverse complement strand
TCTGAGGTGGGACACTGTCCCGTTGATCAGGGATGGGACGATGTCCCATTGGTCTGGGATGGGACGCTGTCCCGTTGATCTGGGATGGGATGATGTCCCGTTGATCTGGGATGGGACGATGTCCCATTGGTCTGAGGTGGGACACTGTCCCGTTGGTCTGAGGTGGGACACTGTCCCGTTGATCTGGGATGGGACGCTGTCCCGTTGATCTGGGATGGGATGCTGTCCCGTTGATCTGAGGTGGGACACGGTCCCATTGGTGCCATTGGTCTGAGGTGGGACTCTGTCCCGTTGGTCTGAG
>NW_015128342.1:0-301 GCF_001443285.1 Poecilia latipinna | reverse complement strand
CGGTTGGCCGGAGCGTCTGTGGATAACGAGCAGCGCTAACCTGATCGTGCAGTTTCAGCCTGGTGAGGAGCTTTAACGCTCTCCTCAGAGTCACGCATCACGCTGATTTTATATTATTTTTAGTATTATTTTTTTGGTTACACGATGCATCAAACCATATCAAATGCGTTGTCTACTTAGAGTTAAAGTGCGCGGCCGCACAGAGATCTGAGAAACTCGTCAGACACGGTCGAGTCCCATAAACTCGACCAACCAGAATAGTTTCTGTGACAATTAAAACTCAACAAACACAAAATGGAAC
>NW_015128341.1:0-301 GCF_001443285.1 Poecilia latipinna | reverse complement strand
CGTATACACACTACTAAAATGTCACAAACGCACACAAACGTTAACTTTCTCGATCACATACACTACTAACAGCTCGCACACATTCACACAAACGTTAACTTTCTCACACACATACACTGTACTAGCAGCTCGTACATTCACACAAACGTTAACTTTCTCACACACATACACTGTACTACCAGCTCGCACATTCACACAAACGTTAACTTTCTCGCACACATACACTGTACTAACAGCTCGCACACACACAAACGTTAACTTTCTCGCACACATACACTGTACTAACAGCTCGCACACACAA
>NW_015128340.1:0-301 GCF_001443285.1 Poecilia latipinna | reverse complement strand
AAAGCCTTTCAGCGATCGACCGGTCGATCGCTGAAAGGCTTTGAGATCGACGTATTGGGCACCCCTGACTTAACAGATGAAACTGATCAAAGTGACACATTTTGATTGGCATTGTGAACTATGAAAATGAGTCAGAAAAAGTAATTTTTTATCATCTCTGGCAATTTGTTGCCAGGGTTAGAAGGCGCAACGTTTGAAACTCGCTGCAACACGGAAGTGATTGAAGACATTAACTAAAACATGCCGGCTTTTTTCTTTGCTTCGGATTTCAATATTCAGCGGCAGCTCGATGGAGCCGTGA
>NW_015128339.1:0-301 GCF_001443285.1 Poecilia latipinna | reverse complement strand
ACACACACACACACACAACAGAAAACAGATTACAACATGTAGAACGAGAATGTAACCTGCTTTTGTTGACAACCACATTACATCACTACATATTTACACTTTACATAGCTTCCTGCTGAGGTACTTAAGTTTGAGAAAAGTGACAAAAACAAAAACAAAAAAAAAATTAATTTAAGCAAGTAAGCTCTTGGAAAGTCACTATACAGTTAATCTAATTACTGTTGCAACAAACATCATCTGGAAGCACTTGTTCAGATATAAAATTTTAGCTTATGTTCAGTGGAATTTATACTATTATACC
>NW_015128338.1:0-301 GCF_001443285.1 Poecilia latipinna | reverse complement strand
GATCCACATTCAAATGTGTGTTGAATCAACATTGATTCCTAACCTATTCAATGTAGAATCAACACAAATATGCATGCAGATCCACAGTCAAATGAGTGTTGAATCAACATTGATTCAATGTAAAATCAACACAAATATGCATGCAGATCCACGTTCAGATAATGGCTGAATCACCATTGATTCCTAACTTATTCAATGTAGAATCAACACAAATATGCATGCAGATCCACATTCAGATGATGGTTGAATCAACATTGATATAATGTCAGTTATGGTTGAAACCCTAATGTTGATTCAACAT
>NW_015128337.1:0-301 GCF_001443285.1 Poecilia latipinna | reverse complement strand
ACGGTGAAGCTCTCCAAGCAGGAACAAACCATTTAAAGCATATGGGGGGTTCAGGGCAAATATGGATGTGTGTTTTATGATCTGGGAGTGGGAACATTAAACTTTTACTGCTAAAACCAATCTTTGAAAATACAATATGATTAATTTTGTAATTGACAGGGTCCTGATTTTTTTTTTAAGTTCTATGAACAAAAAATAAATAATTAAATTGTGGAGGGCCCCCTGCTGGTCAGGGCCCCTAGAATCGTCATCACTTTTCACCCCTTAACCGCGCCCCTGCCTTATGGTAATGCACATGCGC
>NW_015128336.1:0-302 GCF_001443285.1 Poecilia latipinna | reverse complement strand
AGAGAGGAGACAGGGCGTTTGCTGTTGCAGCTCCTAAACTTTGGAATTCTTTACCTATGTCGGTAAAACAGGCCTCTTCTTTAGCAATTTTTAAATCTGCTCTTAAGACTTACCTTTTTCGGTTGGCCTTTGATTCAGTTTGAGCTGCTGCTTTCATGTGTTTATCTGGGTATGTTTATGTATTGTATAGGGTGTTTTAAGTCACTGTATTGTTGGTTATAGTGTGTTTTAATTTTGATTTTTATTTGATTAATTTTGTGATTGTACAGCACTTTGGTCAGTGGTACTGTTTTAAAGTGCTA
>NW_015128335.1:0-302 GCF_001443285.1 Poecilia latipinna | reverse complement strand
GTTTTCTATTAAATACAGTTTCCTTTTTCCCGTGTTATTATTATTTATTCATTTACTTTTGCAAACTTTGATAAGAGTTTACTTGAGTTACAAATAATTATTTAATATTTTTTGTCTTCTTGTGGGCGGAGCCTGTGACTATGAAAGGGTGCTCTTCATTGCAGCAAGGCAGTCTGAGATTAGACTCCCAAAAGGTTACACCAAATGTGATGGACTTTTGAGCTGCTAAGAAGATATTGTTTTTTTTTTTTTTTTTGTTTTTTTTTTTTTTTTTTTTTTTTTTTACTTTGCCTGGTTTTTTT
>NW_015128334.1:0-302 GCF_001443285.1 Poecilia latipinna | reverse complement strand
CATATCGCGCAACTGAGAGTCCAGTGGATATCGGAGATGATATGTGGAAATGTTTATTATTTTATGTAAAGGTCGTTATTATATGTTTATGTTTATTCAGTTAAAAATGTTAACTATGAAAAAACATATTCACCTCCAAATCATAGTGCAGCAAATAGAGCGGCTGCTCCCGTCGTCTTTTATCCACCGCCTTTTCTTTTTGTTTTATCTCTTAAAATGTCTCCACAAACTGTCACTATTGCTTCTACATCGTCATCCGCGTTTGGTTATTCTAAATTCCCGTATGCTATGTTGGGGGTTTT
>NW_015128333.1:0-302 GCF_001443285.1 Poecilia latipinna | reverse complement strand
CGCCATCCCAGCCAGGACAACCTCTTTCATCGATCTGTTTCGTACGCATCACACACACACACACAAATATAGAGCTCTAGATGAACTATTTATTTTTTTGCTGGCCAGCTTCTTTTAATTTAATTTATTCTTTTTTTTTTTTTTACCAAGGACCCTGAAAGGATTCTTTTTAATCTAAGTTTTTCTTTTTCTTTCTCTTTGTGGGTTTTCCTAGGAAAACTGTATGACAGTGTTGAGACGAAGTTGGATGTGTTTCAGTCCAGTAACTTGTAATAAACATAACTGGTTGATAGTAAACTGCT
>NW_015128332.1:0-302 GCF_001443285.1 Poecilia latipinna | reverse complement strand
AGCTTGGCTGTTCTGGTGTATTATTTCACTTCTATTCTAGTTGCATAATTAATATATATATATATATATATATATATATATATATATATATATATATATATATATATATATATATATGTATATATATATATATATATATATATATACATATATATATATATATATATATATATATATATATATATATATATATATATATATAAATATATATATATATATATTTATTTATTTATTTTTTCTTCTTTTTGAGACTTAGTAAAATAATAATAAAAAAAATCTAAATTATTTTCAGTTTGACTGAA
>NW_015128331.1:0-302 GCF_001443285.1 Poecilia latipinna | reverse complement strand
TACTCAATTGTTGTCATTTATTAATTGCAGAAAGTGTGAAATTTAACAAAGTGAAGCAGAAGATTCGGTAACACTTTATTTGAAGGGGGTTGAATAAGACTGTCATGACACTGTCATAAACATGACATAACACCTATCATGAACATCAATAAGTCTTCATGAATAGTTATGACTGTTGTCATAAAGCGTCATTCGGTAATAATGACACTTTTAATACAAAGTTGACATTATTCGAAATGTCTTCGTTATGACAGCTTGTCATTAACCATGAAATCATGATCTGACATAAATTTGTTATAAAA
>NW_015128330.1:0-302 GCF_001443285.1 Poecilia latipinna | reverse complement strand
TTAAACAGTGAGAAAGAAAAATAAAAAGAAAGTAATAAAAAGATAAAAATAAAAAATAAAATCATTCTGTTGGACTTCCTGTCCATTCAAGTTATATGATCTACTCAGATCTTCCATTTCTTAACACGGGTATTAGCCAGGCCCCGCAGCCTAACAGGACAAGGCCTCCAGCCTTGCAGCACCAGGCTCCGTCCGCCTGTTTCGCGAAAATTTTGCGCTAGGACTTTCGCTGTCCTACGCGGATTTTGTGCATTAATTGGTTACCTGTTAGAGTCTAGAATTTACAGGGTTTTATATACGCG
>NW_015128329.1:0-302 GCF_001443285.1 Poecilia latipinna | reverse complement strand
CATAGCCTTTTCCCTAAAGGTAGCTATTAGATAATTTTCTTACTTATTAGCGATGTTCAGTATACTGAATGGAGTAAATCAATGACAGAAAACATGCTAGTGATGCCACACATCCTACATGAATATTAGTCTTCATGCTAATATTAGCATTTTGGCTTATGCATTAATTTCAACATACTGAATGGTACAGGTACAGTTTAGTCAACATGTTTCTGACTCACCACAGGTTATTGACTACATTGCAGCTTTCTTTAGCATTAATGCAAATTTTTTGCATCAGAACGCTTGATTAAAAACCGACG
>NW_015128328.1:0-302 GCF_001443285.1 Poecilia latipinna | reverse complement strand
ACAGGGCTTAAAGTAAAAAAAAAATCCTGAGCCTAAAACTTATAGTGGTGATAGAAATGAACTATACCGTTGCTATTGCCACAGTTTAATAAAAAGTGTCTTTGATAGTGCAAACAATTGCTTCTAACAATACAATTAACAAGCTAAACACTCAAACTTAAATAAGACTTCAGTACATTTCAACTCAAAACAAAATGTAAAATGTCTGTATGGAGTTAGATTTGTTTCACAATTATTCAATAAAAAAAAAAATCATGTCAAACAAAAAAAGTAGTATTCAATCAAAAAAAATCATGTCAAAG
>NW_015128327.1:0-302 GCF_001443285.1 Poecilia latipinna | reverse complement strand
TCTTGTCTTGAAATGTTAAATGTACATTAAACTATGGAATTATGTAAATATATTCTTCAATAAAACACTGTAAAAGTGTATCTGTTCATCAATGTCATTATAAAAATTTTCAGAATCGTTTCTATCAAATAAAACATTGTGCTCTTTAATTTAATTGTGCTCTTTAAAGTTAGAAACGATCTCTTTAGTAATTTCTTTGATTGCCAAATATATTAATGTGTGTGAGAAAATGTGTCAATGGCAGGTATTAACTTAAAATACTTTGTAGAACGGCACTTTATCAAGTTCAGCCCATTCACTTG
>NW_015128326.1:0-302 GCF_001443285.1 Poecilia latipinna | reverse complement strand
ACCAAGACCAGAGTGTATCGAGACCGAGACAACACCAAGACTTTTAGGGTCCGAGACCAAGTCAAGACCAAGACTGAGGGAAGTCGAGACCGAGTCAAGACCAAGACCAGCGGCCCGCGCTACATGACACAATAAAATGTAAAATATGATCGAAATTGCTTCTCAAAATAATCTGAAAGATCCATATTCCCATAAAAACACCTAGATATTAAATACTTAATACATTTTACCAATATTAAATATTCCGTCTCTGTGCTACAAAGTGTGGTGATTTCGTGCCATCCCTAAAAAGATAACGCCCT
>NW_015128325.1:0-302 GCF_001443285.1 Poecilia latipinna | reverse complement strand
AGAAAGTCAGTGTCTGTTGTATTTCATTACCTCTCTGCTTAAACCGCTAATCCGTGCTGAAGCAGAAACGATACATTCAATGTTTTCCGTCATCTGGCAAGTAGCAAGTCTACTCCACTTTATTCACCAAAAACGTTTCTTTTTTGTGTGTGTTTTTTAATTCACCAAAACTGTTCTGTAATCTTGAACGTTCGCTACATTGAGCTCCGCAGCCTTACATCACTGCGCAAGAGGCAATTGCGTCATGCGTCACGGGCAAAAGGTCAAAGGTAATAAGGTGACCGGCTTGTTATGTTGTACAA
>NW_015128324.1:0-302 GCF_001443285.1 Poecilia latipinna | reverse complement strand
TTTGACTGCACATCTTTCAAAATGGCATCCCATTAAAGATGTTAAACTTTCACATGGTGCTGAATGAACCTGGGAAACCAACCCATCTACTGGAACCACAACGACATGGTAGTCAAAGCAGCAGGGGGCCAAATATAGCTCCATGTGGAACCAAGAGGTTGGAGAGAGAAAATCAGTTTAAACTGTTTCCTATCAGAGTTCAGTTAGTCTCTCTGTCTTCACATCATGGGCTGGGCGGGGCTTCCACTGATTGGTCTACTGAGAAAATACAAGGAGCTGATTGGCTGATGGACAGGAAGTTA
>NW_015128323.1:0-302 GCF_001443285.1 Poecilia latipinna | reverse complement strand
ATTTTGTGTTTTATTTCTCAGAAGTTTACGGTAAATAAAAATCCAGTTATCTCCACGCAGCGTCCAGGAAGAGGTTTGGTTCTGCTTGTTGCCCAACAGCTTCGGTCAGCATCCGGCTGTTCATCAGCTTTTTTAGGACGTATTCCTGCAGTTTTCTAAAGAAATATTGAAATATTAAAAAGGTAGATTAGCTGTAGGTAGTAATGGTGACGCTAAACTGGACGAATGTCTTGTTTACAGTTTGGTAAGAATATTGGAAACAGCAAAAGTCATTTATGTTAATATGTTTGATTAACATAGCA
>NW_015128322.1:0-302 GCF_001443285.1 Poecilia latipinna | reverse complement strand
CCATTTATGTAATGTTTGCAACTTGTAATTTCTACTAATTTAGTTTTCTATTTTGGGAAGTTTAGAATTTATTTAAGTTAAGTTTAGATCCAAAATCTGTAGTTAATTTGTATATTTGAATTGATTATGTTAGTAATTGGTTAGACCCTCCCATTAATTTAAGTAATTAAAACACACCGGGTCCTGGGTGGAGGAATGGTTTGGCAAATGTTTGGTGTGTGGATGGGAGGTTTTGTAAATGATTTTTTGACCCCTTTCCCTTTTTTTTTTTTTTTTTTTTTGTACTTGAAACGTCATATTAA
>NW_015128321.1:0-302 GCF_001443285.1 Poecilia latipinna | reverse complement strand
GGTGTTCCGTCAGGTCAGATCGTCATACGCTTAGCACAAACTCACGGTGTTCTGTCAGATCAGCATACGTTGTCAGATAGTCGTACGCTTAGCTCAGACATGTAAACACTGTCATTACCATATGATTTTATTTAATCAGCAACATAGAATCATGACGTAGATCATTATTAACAGTTATTAACAGTTGTATGGCATCCAGCTGCAGCCAGACCTGCTTTAAATACACTTTGAAACCACGACAACGCATGTCTATCTATCTAGTTATCATATTATAAACAATTTAATGACTTATTTTCGTCATA
>NW_015128320.1:0-302 GCF_001443285.1 Poecilia latipinna | reverse complement strand
TTGTAGTTTTTTTAATTAGAGCAGTTCTAGTAATGAAAGAGGTGCCAAAAATAGTGATTATCAAACTTTATTGAGTTTTCACAAATCAGAAAAAGGTTTCACAAATCCCAAACATGGTGATAAATATTCTGCTATTAGAGCAGAATAATCTAGTCCAGGTTTGAAGTGTCTAGGTGTTGTAGTTTTAAACTAGAGTTGATTAAAGATGCGGAAAGTAGTGAAAAATTAAGTGGATTCGCCCTTTAGCTATTGGAAGCTGGAATTGGAAACCAACTTCAGCTTTGTGAAATATAGTTGGTAAA
>NW_015128319.1:0-303 GCF_001443285.1 Poecilia latipinna | reverse complement strand
AATTCTTTGCTTGCATAATATCAAATTATCCAGAGGACAGCTATCAGCTACACTCTAAAAAGTGTTTTTGGGCTGCAGTTCATCTTATGGACTTATTTACATTAATTTCACTTAATTCTTTTGCTTTTGCTATGGCAACTTACTTTTTTGTGTTCATTTAACTCAAAACTTACAAATCTTTAACCTAAAGGAACTTTTCACTTTGACTTAAAACAATTGAGTTCAATGCCAGTTTCATAACTCTGTATTATAATCATCCAACTCAATTCATTAAGTCCTTCCACTTCAATTTGCTAAGGTTTT
>NW_015128318.1:0-303 GCF_001443285.1 Poecilia latipinna | reverse complement strand
GCTTACCTTTAACAGGCGTCCAGACCAAAAACAAGCAGAAGATAAAAGTCCAAAATCCTGAACGGTTTAAGAAAATCTCACAGAGACCAGCTGCTTCTGACATTACAACTGATATGTTGTCACCGCCTCTACTCTGCGGTAGCTCCTTGAATAGTGACGAGACCAACTGTGAGCAACGTGGTTTGAAGAGCATTAGCTCCACCCCTTTACGTCACAGAGCCGCACCTGTGTTTATTATAGAAACGATTGATCACAAGGTATGTTGTCATAGATTTCTTCCACAAATTAATTATAAGACAATTA
>NW_015128317.1:0-303 GCF_001443285.1 Poecilia latipinna | reverse complement strand
TCTATAAACAAATAAAGCAAATTAACTTTAACTTAGCACAAACAATAAGTGAATATTTTAAGTGACAAAATTAAATAATCTTGGCATCTCCCCCTTCAGTCTCAGTAGTTTGTGGATGGTTTGCCCCAGGATCCTCCACCAGCTGGTTCCTATCAGCAGCACCTCAAAACAACACAAATATAAATAAACCATTCAGACAGACATTAACTAAAGTGTGCACCCATTAGAATATATGTCTAAATGAAATATCTTAAACTATACTAATAAAGAAATCAATACTAACACTATGTGGTGGTGGTAAGG
>NW_015128316.1:0-303 GCF_001443285.1 Poecilia latipinna | reverse complement strand
TTTGTATCTCTGGTAGCAATCTGTTAGACATTTCTACTGTGAAATATTTGTACTGAAACATCACGGTGTGATGATACAGACTGACGTATTCAGATATCATCTATTTTCTGTCTTCGTACAGCCAATAAAAAAGTCATCCTGGTCCTGATGCATCACACCAGAGATCCAGACTACTCCACCGCTGGGAGGAGCTGGTCAGAAGTTTATCGGAACGTCGACTTAGAAGTTCATGTCCTCTTCCATGAAAGTGTTCCTGGGTTACTAACCTGTTCTAAGAACGCAGATGCAGTGTATCAAATGCAA
>NW_015128315.1:0-303 GCF_001443285.1 Poecilia latipinna | reverse complement strand
GTCTGTATTTAAACCCACCTGTTGTCTGTGTTCCTCGTCGGGTCCTTGTCGTTAATCTGTGTCTAAGGTCGTTGTGTCTAAGTCACGTCTTGTTTCCGCTCCAGTAGAACTGTGAAGTCCTGGATTGCGTTAGCTCTCGTTTTTGTCCTGTGTATCAGTTGCTACCGGTATTTGGCTGTGTGCCTGTCTTTCTGCCGTGCTGCCTGTTTTTTGGACTGAGAGCTTCATCATTAAATTCATTATTTTCACCATAACCTGGGTTCCCTGCGTCTCTCCTCACCACCATCAACCACACTCATGACA
>NW_015128314.1:0-303 GCF_001443285.1 Poecilia latipinna | reverse complement strand
GAGAAATTATGTTTGTGTAACGCAAGAACAGATTATAGCAGCCAAGGGGAAAATTCACTCTAATGTGGATTATAATTATGAAACAGCAAAGGTAGATGTCATATTTTCGGGATTCGGGAAATACGTGATTTGTACCATTTGTTCTGTGGGTTTTTTCATGTGGATCGGTGCCACTTAAACGGCTGTAAGCGAAGGTTTTGGACCTTAATCTGACTGACTACCTGTGTGGTTTGGATCGGGCTGAGTTGCTGCTCTCAGCTTTTCTTAAGTTACTGCTCGGTATCTGAGGGGCTCCGACTGCAT
>NW_015128313.1:0-303 GCF_001443285.1 Poecilia latipinna | reverse complement strand
ATTTCTTTTGACAGGTTCAGAATATTTTTCTTAAATATCAGAGCAGATATTGTTATTAGTTAGCCACAGGGTTTCTGCTGGGGGAATTCCGACTCCTGTGTATGGAAGAGCTGCATGTTAAAGGGCTTTTTGTATTTTTATTTGTGCAGGCCTCTGCCAGCAACCTGCATTAAAGAACAACCAGCAACTCCAGTGGTCTGACTCCCTTCTTGGTCTGAACACAACGCAGAATACATCAAGGTTAACCGACAGTATAAGACTAGATTATTGGTAAAAGAATACTAGTAATATACACCGGTTACA
>NW_015128312.1:0-303 GCF_001443285.1 Poecilia latipinna | reverse complement strand
AACAAATCCTAAGCGATGTGGAACTATGACGCACTGAGTGAATGAGGAAGTTTGCGTCTTGCGGCGGAAAATTGAAGCACGTCAAAATGCATCAACACGACGAATCTAACATGGCATAAAAACAAAGCCATACTTGACGGAGTTTGGCTACATCGAGGCTCACTGCAGTAAAAAAGACATACGGAGCGATCAGATGGCAGGTAAAGCAGCGCACAGCTACAAACACTCACCCGGATTAGCATGACGGTTAGAAAGCTAAGCAAATAATTATTAAAAAATTATTTAAGTCATAGAGCTGCGATG
>NW_015128311.1:0-303 GCF_001443285.1 Poecilia latipinna | reverse complement strand
TTTTTTGCTTCTCTATTTTCTGCTCGCTGTATTTCTGCTTGCTGTTGTTCCGTTTGCTGTTTTTCTGCTGCATCGTTATGTTAATGAGGAGAGCTGCCTTCTATGTCTGCTATTGGCCAATAGAGCCTGGGAACCAACGTCACTGCGTCAGACGTTGTGGGGCGTTTAGGTGCAGTCGCTCGGTGCCATCTATGCAGGCCACAGACCAAAACAAACTTTATCCCGGTGGTTTTATTGTGTTACGAATGCAGTGAAGTTAGTTTCGAGTTGGATATTGGATTTTCCAATATCCGCCGAGCAAGC
>NW_015128310.1:0-303 GCF_001443285.1 Poecilia latipinna | reverse complement strand
CAAACCTGGGCATTGTACGGCCCCCGGGCCGCATACGGCCCTTTGATTGACTCTGACCGGCCCGTGTAACGTTAATTGGAAATTACAAAATAAACATATTTTCTTATTTTACCTGATGCATGGACTGAAGCTGCATTGCTTTTATTTTGAAGTTGTTTTTTATTTACGTACATGATGACGCAAAACGTATATTGAGGCATGTGCATGATTTGATTGTTGTCACTAGCAAGTCACAAGAGGACTTTAGCCCTCAGAAATGTCTGCTCATGCTAAAAAAAGAAAGGTAGATGCCGAATGCAGGGT
>NW_015128309.1:0-303 GCF_001443285.1 Poecilia latipinna | reverse complement strand
TGGATCTGGACCCAGCACTGACACAGGAAGTTCAATAGAAACGTTTTATTTGATTATTTTACAACTTGGAACAAATATTTTTTTCCTTCTAAGAACAAAATATCAAAAACAGATATGAGACAGACACGCATCAGTCATAAGTAACATGTTTATCTCAGGTCTGGTAGGTTGACTTGAGTTCGGTCCCTTAATCCTCAGGCTGAGCCCTTCACCCCTCTGTGAAGTGTGGATTCAGTCAAAGTCACATAAAGCTTTGAGTGTTCAGGATACAAGCAGCAACAATGTGAGAATTGAGACAGAACT
>NW_015128308.1:0-303 GCF_001443285.1 Poecilia latipinna | reverse complement strand
TGGACAGAGACATCAGGACGGACAGCTACATCAGGCCAGTGCCCGCAGCACAGACACATCAGGACAGACAGAGACATCAGGACAGACACATCAGGACAGACACATCAGGACAGACAGAGACATCAGGACAGACAGAGACATCAGGACAGAGACATCAGGACAGACACATCAGGACAGACGGAGACATCAGGACAGAGACATCAGGACAGACAGAGACATCAGGACAGAGACATCAGGACAGACACATCAGGACAGACGGAGACATCAGGACAGAGACATCAGGACAGACAGAGACATCAGGAC
>NW_015128307.1:0-303 GCF_001443285.1 Poecilia latipinna | reverse complement strand
TCCTTCAAAAGACGAAGCGACCACAGATCCACCCGCTTCAGTTGTGCTTCAACCCACCTTCTCCCCGTTTCCACCACCAGCCTCCCAGATGCCTCCAGGTCCCCTCAAGACTCCTCTCGCCAAGCTCCGCTCCACCACCAGTGACTGGGCCTGGGGGAAGACCTACCTGCGCTTCGTTCGAGCCGATCATTCAAGCTCGCTGCGATTCTCAGCACGCACGTCTTCCGCCGGTGTCCGAGCGCCAAATTCTTGGTTCAATAAAATTGTCTAACTGCTGTTTCTCACTCTGTGTGAGTCTCTACA
>NW_015128306.1:0-303 GCF_001443285.1 Poecilia latipinna | reverse complement strand
TGAGCTCTTCACAAGAAACATGCAAAGGTAATAAAACGAAATAACACGGAGACATGAAGAAACACGGTCATATTTTTCTAAAAGCAGCAACTTTGAACCTGAACAGCTGAACCAGATCTCTGACACCAGAGCTGCGCTACTGTCAAGCTATGAGGCTTGTTGAGCTCCGTCAGGCTTCGGAAGTAAAAAGTCCGAACCGTAACCGAACCCCGTTAGTCTGTGACACTAACGACAATAAACACACACAGAATACTTGAAAATTAGGTAAAAACATTGTCCGTTGGAATGTTTAGATACTTAAAT
>NW_015128305.1:0-303 GCF_001443285.1 Poecilia latipinna | reverse complement strand
ATAACTTCCAGTTAGAGCTTGTCTTTTATTTTCAGAGAAGGGAGGGATAGACAGAAGAGACAAGTTATCAGCAAGTTCTACACACACAAGGTCATCTTGTCTTTTGCCTGGGGAGCGATTTCTCCTGAGGGCGGAGGACTGTTATCAGTGTGAGAGTCTTCAACACAGCAGTCAAAAGTTTTAACACAGACAGTGAGAGACCAACACTTCCAAAGGAAAATCACAATAATCTATAGTAATATAAGACTGCTATGGTAAGATCAATAATCTATACACATGCAAGAATGATAACACATAATATTT
>NW_015128304.1:0-303 GCF_001443285.1 Poecilia latipinna | reverse complement strand
TCTGTCTCGGACTCGACCGCGTTTGGTCTCGGTCTTGTCTCGGTCTCGGGCACTGAGGACTCGGCATTTTATTTCAAGACCAGTCAAGACCGCAACTGTGAAAATATCACTAAACGTACAGCATTCTGTCCACTTTATTTGTTAACATCTTTGTTTTCAGTGGATGCAAAACGCACCAATTAAAATCCAAGCAACTACGTGTTTCTGTTACTCCCCCCTCCCCTCCTCACCTTTTACTCCCCCTCCCCCTCCCCTCCCCACCTTTCACTCGCGCGTGGCGCTCCAGGACATGCACAGTGGTTT
>NW_015128303.1:0-303 GCF_001443285.1 Poecilia latipinna | reverse complement strand
TAAATCCATTTCATGATCTGAAATAAAAAGGGGCAATTGAAGTGCATAGTCACGGGCTGCACAGTGGCACAGTTGGTAGAGCTGTTGCCTTGCAGCAAGAAGGTTCTGGGTTCGATTCCCGGCCCCGGCCTTTCTGCATGGAGTTTGCATGTTCTCCCTGTGCATGCATGGGTTTTCTCCAGGTACTCCAGTTTCCTCCCACAGTCCAAAAACATGTCAGGTTAATTGGCCTCTCCAAATTGTCCCCATGGTTGTGTGTCTCTGTGTTGCCCTGCGACAGACTGGCGGCAGCTGGAGAGGCAC
>NW_015128302.1:0-303 GCF_001443285.1 Poecilia latipinna | reverse complement strand
GCGGCGACGCCGGCGCAGGAAACACAGACGAGGAGGCGGCTCTGGAGGGCCGGCAGGAAGGCCGGCTGGAGGCTCGGGAGGAGGAGTAGGAGTCTCGGGAGGAGCAGGCTCGGACGGAGCAGGCTCGGGCGGAGCAGGCTCTGGGGGCTGCTCACATGCAGCAGCGGATGCAGGAAACTCTGGGGGCTGCTCACATGCAGCAGCGGACGCAGGAAACTCAGGGGGCTGCTCACATGAGGCAGCAGACGCAGGAAACTCTGGAACGGGCAGCTGCTCACATGCAGCTGACGGAGGAAACTCTGG
>NW_015128301.1:0-303 GCF_001443285.1 Poecilia latipinna | reverse complement strand
CTGATTGAAATGCCTGCAGCAGTGAGGAATAGATAAATGACCAAATGCCAGTTTGATGAAACTGTTAATGTCACATATTTCATCTAAAAGGAGCTGTGGTTTATCTGGCATTAAACATTTCGTTTTTTACATGTGCTGGAGTGTGAAAAAGAGCAGAGAAAAGATGAGGGCGATGTGTTACTCACCCTGGTTTCTCGATTCACAGTTTACAAACCAGAACAGAGAGGCCATCTCTCTCACACGCACGCACGCACGCAGGCACGCCCGCCCCCCCCCCCCCCCCCCCCCCCGACCCCCCCCCCC
>NW_015128300.1:0-303 GCF_001443285.1 Poecilia latipinna | reverse complement strand
GTCTGTAGGTCCAGACGATCTTTTGCAGAATCTGCTTTCTCCAGCACTTCAAAGGGCAACCAGCTGTAAACAGTCAGAGACACAAAAAGGGTCAGAATTCTGGAAGAGACCAGAAAGAATTGACCGGAGGTAGGCCTGTACCATAACTGGCTAACAATCTGGCAGGGAAGTGTCGGCAGCCTCCCCTAGTTATAAAACTCCTGATGGCAGAACGGTTTCAGGTGCGTAGGTCTGGAGACGCCCTCAGGTGGAACAAAGCCTCCAGCGCCCTCTGGTGGATGAAGCAGCTCCAGATCCCAACAA
>NW_015128299.1:0-303 GCF_001443285.1 Poecilia latipinna | reverse complement strand
GTTGGAAACCAACTCTTAAACAGCAGATGATCCGATAATGGACACAGAGCCGTGCAGCTGCTGCTTTGGACATCCCTGCATCCAACATGCCGATGGCATAACATGAGACATCTGAGGCTTTATGACTTGTGACAAAGTTTGACGTTTTGGGGCCTTTCATTGTTCCCAGTCCAAGGATTGTCCAGTTGCTGCTCATTTTGTCTCACCCACTGGACATGCCCCAGCCATGCACTGAGTAAAAACACAACTCACTGAGTAATGCTCACTGATGACAAGCTGGATTAAAAATTATACACAAATCAA
>NW_015128298.1:0-303 GCF_001443285.1 Poecilia latipinna | reverse complement strand
AACAAGGTGTTTCAGCAAAGTTGTCCCACTTTTTCCAACTGCATGCGCCCTAATCAGACGCACACAATGCGTGTTTTCTCCCAATCTATGGGAGAACGGTAGGGGAAACGCGAATCCACGTGCCTTCAAGTACAACTTTTTTTTTAAACACATGCGCACTTAGTTTCAAAGAACGTAGCACCAACTAGGCGCAGCGAGAGCATTACACGTTTTCGATGTGTGCCGTTACTGTGTAAACACAGATCGTAATTAGAACGTTTTCGTGTAAACGACCCAACAAAAACGGAACAAAACTTCCGTTTT
>NW_015128297.1:0-303 GCF_001443285.1 Poecilia latipinna | reverse complement strand
TTTGTACCTGTGGCACATCTATAAACTGCAAGACAGCGGCCTAGAGGACTGGAGTTTGACACCCCTGCTGTAGATGTGGGTAATGGTTTTAGATCTCTTTTTTTTTTTTTTTTTTGTATGTAGTTTAAAGAATTATTGAACTTCTAAAATTTAAACTTTACCATGAATTACAAATGTTTTTTACAGTACTCTAAGGAGAGGAAGTAAATGTTCAAATTCAGTGGATTCAGTATTTTGAATTTAAATTCAAATCATTCAGTTGAGCTGTGAAAATTTTTTTCCCTCATTTCTGAGATAATGCCT
>NW_015128296.1:0-304 GCF_001443285.1 Poecilia latipinna | reverse complement strand
CTCCATTGTGGTAAGATTATGTAAGTTCTTCTTAAATCCATGGAAACCCAACAGTTTGTAAGGTAGGTGAGTTAGCTCAGCAGGTTAGAGCACCGTGCTGGTAATGCTGAGGTCATCGGTTCAAAACCCATATGGGGCAATTCATGTGTAAGGTCTTTCAGACAATCAACACTTCAAAATAAATAAGGTTTCAAAAATAAAATCAACACTTCTAAATAAATAAGGTTTCAAAAATAAAATCAACACTTCTAAATAAATAAGGTTTCAAAAATAAAATTAACACTTTACAATAAAAAAATGGTTC
>NW_015128295.1:0-304 GCF_001443285.1 Poecilia latipinna | reverse complement strand
TCGGTGACTTGTATGTTGAATCAACGTTAGGGTTTCAACCATTACTGACATTATATCAATGTTGATTCAACCATCATCTGTATGTCAACTTACATGCCTATTTGTGTTGATATTACATTGAATCAGTTAGGAATCCACGTTGATTCAACCATTATCTGAACGTGGATCTGCATGCATATTTGTGTTGATTCTACATTGAATCAATGTTGATTCAACACTCATTTGACTGTGGATCTGCATGCATATTTGTGTTGATTCTACATTGAATCAATGTTGATTCAACACTCATTTGACTGTGGATGTA
>NW_015128294.1:0-304 GCF_001443285.1 Poecilia latipinna | reverse complement strand
ACTGATTAGCTAGATGATTACCGATGGCTCTGATTGCCTAGCTGATTAATTCTACCTCTGATTGGCTAGCTGATTAATGCTGGTTCTGTTTGGCTAGCTTATTGCTTACACTGATTGGCTAGCTGATTAATGCTTTTTCTGATGAGCTAGCTGATTAAAGTTCGCTCTGATTGGCTAGCTGATTAATGCTGGTTCTGTTTGGCTAACTTATTGCTGGCAATGATTGGCTAGCTGATTAATGCTTTTTCTGATGAGTTAGCTTATTAATGCTCGCTGTGATTGGCTAACTGTTTAATGTTTTTGT
>NW_015128293.1:0-304 GCF_001443285.1 Poecilia latipinna | reverse complement strand
CCAAGGGTTGCCGCCATAGACATAATATAAGCATAGACGCCTCATGGACCGCTCGGCGCAGGAAGTACGGCGGCCATCTTGGAGCGGTATACCCTCCTACTTTGCTCAACCAAAACAGCAGAAGATGCCTCAGCACTGAGGGATATTGTTGTTCGGATCTTTGACTATTGATGTGAGGGCTCCACAGACAACATTTCACAAGTAAGATGGACATATTATTGTGTATATATTGTGATTAGAATATTACTTTACTGTATTTATGTCCACCGGCGAGATACCAGCTAATATTAGCTACAGTGCTTAG
>NW_015128292.1:0-304 GCF_001443285.1 Poecilia latipinna | reverse complement strand
GGCCGGACGGAAAACGGATGAAGGCTGGATGGAGGCCTGATGGAGGTTGGTTGGGTCCGATTGGGGGTTGGATGGAGGACGGATGGAGGCTGGATGGAGGACGGATGGAGGCCGGACGGAAAACGGATGAAGGCTGGATGGAGGCCTGATGGAGGTTGGTTGGGTCCGATTGGGGGTTGGATGGAGGACGGATGGAGGCTGAATGGAGGACGGATGGAGGTTGGATTGAGGCCAGATGAGCTGGATGGAGGACGGATGGAGGTTGGATGGAGGACGGATGGAGGACGGATGGAGGCCGGACGGA
>NW_015128291.1:0-304 GCF_001443285.1 Poecilia latipinna | reverse complement strand
TGATGTTTTACATTTTTCTGTTTGTATACATTGTTGTGCTATTTTAAATAATTATCACTTCAATTTTTAGAGTTATTTTTTAAAAAGCCCAACTAGGGACAAGTGTTGCGAATTAGCTGTTACTATTGCACCATGATGCAAACATGGGACTGCTGTTTTATTCAGTTTGTCTATGTCGATGTGTGTCTGTCCCTATCAAATAAACTTTATAATAATAATAATAATGCGTGCGCACAAAAAATGTGCGGTCCCATATTTTACACAAAAGTCGTCCTATATAAAAATTTACTTTGCGTCAAGGTTT
>NW_015128290.1:0-304 GCF_001443285.1 Poecilia latipinna | reverse complement strand
TTTGTTACGGCCCAAGGCCTTTTCCTTTGGGTCTCTAACATCCATGTTTTGGACTCCTTAATTGGTGCTGATTGGAAGTGGAGGCAGCTGGCCAGTGTCTCCAGATGACGTCAGATCCACCTTAAGATGCACCACTTTCTCTGACTAAGCAGCTCATTCTTCCTGTCTCCCTGCCACTCTCCCCTTTCTTCCCCAACCAGTTATGATTTTTGTTAAATAAATTCCCTTTTAAGTTATCTCTGGCGTTGCTTCCCTTTCATTTGTTATGGTTTAAGAGCCGGACCATAACAAATTGGGGGCTCGT
>NW_015128289.1:0-304 GCF_001443285.1 Poecilia latipinna | reverse complement strand
CTTTCAGAAAGTCCTAGTTAAAGTAAAACATTCCCATCCCATGAAGGTCAGAGGTCAATGCTTTGAAGCATGAAGTGATAAAATCTTAATATTTCCTGTTTCATTCAGAACTTCTACCTGAAACTCAGAACCTGCAGAACATTTTTCTCTCTGTAGAAAAAATCCAGGAACTGGAAGATCAGAGCAGAATGAAAACTGGAGATCAGTGATGGACAGAAAAGCTCTGATCGCTGCATCTCTGACATATTTTACATTTGATAACAGTAAACCTATTTTAGCTGAGAATAAACCAACATGGATATGA
>NW_015128288.1:0-304 GCF_001443285.1 Poecilia latipinna | reverse complement strand
GACAAAAACGAAAACAAATTTATTTTCCAGTATAAGATCAAAATGGTCCCACTCTGCGGAACCTTTCCTTTGAAGCTGCTCCGTAGTTGATGCTGTAAAAGATCAAGAATTTGTTTGGCAAATGCTTTTGACAGATTGACAGATTCGCTTCCTTATAAACACAGTTTGGCATCCAGTGTCATTTCGAAACAGTTCCTGTATTGGTCACGTGACTTGCTGAAACCAATACGCGCACCGACACGAGTGTTGGTCTATGGGGCTTGATACATGCGCCGACGCGTCGGTGTTGCTGGACCCATCACTA
>NW_015128287.1:0-304 GCF_001443285.1 Poecilia latipinna | reverse complement strand
AAAGAAATCCACTACACAAAAATTAAATACATAAATAATAATAAATAAATAAATAATGAAATAAAATAAACAAATTAACATAAAGTAAATTAAGTGATGTAGTTATGTGTCTGTGTCTGTTATGTGGACCCCCAGACATACTGATGGGGGTCCACAGTGACGTCGATGGAGTCCTTGATGTGGTTCATGACTAGCCTCTTGAAGCACTCCATGACGTTAAGGCTATGAGGTGAAGCTGCATTTGGTGCAGCTTGAGTTCAGAAACTGTTCCTCAGCCTGGTGGTGGAGTCCTTCATGATGAGGA
>NW_015128286.1:0-304 GCF_001443285.1 Poecilia latipinna | reverse complement strand
TTGTAAATTTGCATACATAATTGCAGTTAAGGATTTGAGGGTGTGGCCAGGCTGAATTAGTTGGCCAGTTGGAGGGGAGCCACACAGTTTTTTGACCTCTCTCTCGCTTTCTCTCTCTTAGGACTCTTTTGTTTACTCTATTTTTGTGGAAAAGTAACATTTGTACCGTTTTTATTTTTGAAGTAAACCGTTAACCTTTATCAAGAGGACCCAGTCTGGTTTTTTGTCGTTTTCGTCATCAAGTGGACCGAAGGGGAAGGACGGAGCGTGTCAAGCTTATGGCTTCATTATTTAGGAACCTACA
>NW_015128285.1:0-304 GCF_001443285.1 Poecilia latipinna | reverse complement strand
CCTGACTATGGAAGCCCATTTCTGCCATGAAAGAAAAAATAAATATTTATTTTTTCTTTCATGGCAGTAATGGGCTTCCATACCTGACTCAGCTTGTTCTGAGTCGGGTCATATAGAAACATGTTTCCAGAGATGAAGCCGTGTGGTAAACCTGGAGGATCATGAAGGTTCTGGATGAGTCGGTTTCATCTGGACCAGAACCATGAAGGTCTGATAGATGAGTTAATGCTGACTCATCATCGTCCCTCTGTGAGACCCGTTTACAGACAGATATGATGTCATGTTGTGTTAAAACATTTTAAAT
>NW_015128284.1:0-304 GCF_001443285.1 Poecilia latipinna | reverse complement strand
TGTTACGTCAATCCGCGTTTCCCCATCAGATACGGTTCCCCCTGAGTTTTCTTGCCGCTCCGCACCGCCCAGGCGGCAAAATACGCGCGTGCTCGTGACGAGCACTGAGAAAGCACGCGCGTGGCAAGCACGCGCTTGTTCGGCGCGCTTGTCTGAGGAACTACGGACACCGTGAAAGCTCAAACAACATGTTTCGGCAAAGTTGTCACACTTTCTTCACGTTTTGCGGGAAACTAATAATAATAATAATAATAATAATATAAGAAGAAGAGTAATAATAATACAAAACGTATATATTATAATT
>NW_015128283.1:0-304 GCF_001443285.1 Poecilia latipinna | reverse complement strand
ACATAGGAAATATTTTTCGGTTGTTTAAAAGCGAATTTCTGGCTACAAAGTCAAGTAATTCTGATCTTTCATCATTACCTGGGGAAGGTAATCCTAATGAATCCAGATTGTTTCGTAAAACGGTTGAAACAAGTCCACACAGCACAGGACTTAAGGAGCTCCGATCGCCCTGCTGCCACATAGAAGATGGCGGACGCTGTTACGTACGACTCAGCGCTCCATGAGGGGTCTACGTATTGATGTCTATGCGTAGACCCATAGACATAATATAAGGATAGACGCCTCATGGACCGCTCTCGCCTAT
>NW_015128282.1:0-304 GCF_001443285.1 Poecilia latipinna | reverse complement strand
AGCTTGTTGGCTCCTCATAAAGAACTAGTTCTCTATCAGAGCCATGATGGTGTTGAGTTTCCAGAGTCTCAGGATGATCAGTTTTCAGGACGAGTCCAGAGTGACAAAGACGTCCTCAGAGAAGGACGAATCAGACTCCATGTGTCCAGACTGAGGACTGAAGACTCTGGTCTGTATCTGTGTGGAGTGAAAACTGAAGATGGATTTGGATCTGCAAGATGTCGACTCGACGTCTCAGGTGAGATCTGATGTCATGTATCTGTTTCAGACTGATGTGGTCACCTCTGTTTTTAGGAAGGGTGTG
>NW_015128281.1:0-304 GCF_001443285.1 Poecilia latipinna | reverse complement strand
TAGTTGGTTGGTTCTGGTTGGTTGTTTGGTTCTGGTTAGTTGGTTGGTTCTGGTTGGTTCTGGTTAGTTGGTTGGTTCTGGTTGGTTAGTTGGATCTGGTTGGTTCTGGTCAGTTGGTTGGTTCTGGTTGGTTGGTTGGATCTGGTTGGTTCTGGTTAGTTGGTTGGTTCTGGTTGGTTGGTTGGATCTGGTTAGTTGGTTGGTTCTGGTTGGATGTGGTTGGTTCTGGTTAGTTGGTTGGTTCTGGTTGGTTAGTTGGATCTGGTTGGTTCTGGTTGGTTGGTTGGTTGGGGCTGGTTGGTTG
>NW_015128280.1:0-305 GCF_001443285.1 Poecilia latipinna | reverse complement strand
TCAGCTGCTGAGCTCATAATAGGAGCTGCTGCTCAGAGGAACACTGGTAGAAACGTTAAAGGGTTAATCCACCTCATTCCTATGTCCCATGATGCTTTGCGTGAATTATGGGCGCGACTTCCGCCACTAACCAGAACTGCCATTTGTTTACATGTTACCCTAACGCTAACCGGCACTCGTTAGAGCTTTTAGGGTATAAATATGTGGGAACACCAGCGATCAAAGCTTAAATGTGACAATATCGGTTTACCGCAACCCACAGCTATTGCGGGAAGGGATGACAATTTGAAGAAATGGCCGCATTT
>NW_015128279.1:0-305 GCF_001443285.1 Poecilia latipinna | reverse complement strand
ACTTTAAATCACTCACAAACAGATGTCCTGTGCTAGGTTCAGATTGCACCTACCAGAGAGAAATGTTTTATTCCTGATACCTGTCTCCATTGGCTAATTCAAAGAGGCGGGAAAAAGTTTACCAAAAACAAAAGTGTCACAAAGAAGATGGGGACAAACAGANGCCCTGTGCTGGGTTACACTTACCAGAGAGAAACANTTTATTGCTGATTCTTGTTTCTATTGGCTAATTCATAGAGGCGGGAAAAAGTTTACCAAACATGGGAATGTTTATCTTTGGGGATTAACAGGAGTCCTGTGCTGGG
>NW_015128278.1:0-305 GCF_001443285.1 Poecilia latipinna | reverse complement strand
AACACAATGTAACCTGACACCCACTGCTAAGTAGCAGGAAGCAGGGGCGGATCTACTGGGGTGGCATGGGGTGGCAGTTGCCACCCCAAACGAGAGCCTTGCCACTCCTGTTGCCACCCTAGCTAGCGACAATGAATTCAATAAATAGTTATGGCAAATCGGACATTAAGCGCATGAATCTCTTTTTTCCGACAACATTGAATGCAACACAATGTAACCTGACACCCACTGCTAAGTAGCAGGAAGTGCGAGAGAAGGACAGTGATTTATCGTAAGTCACACATGCGCCATTGCTGTCCATTGAG
>NW_015128277.1:0-305 GCF_001443285.1 Poecilia latipinna | reverse complement strand
TAAATTAAATGTAAAGCAGTCTTGACTCTAATCTTTGAAGTCAAATAAACAATTTTGTTCAGTTATTATACTATAAGATGGAACATAAAAAATTGCTTTTGAACATGAAAATCATAGTTGTAAACAGGACCAACATACTTCAAAATAAATGCCGAAAGTATAAATATTTTGTTAAAAATCAAACGCTACATAAACCCAGCCGATAACACTTTATCGGCTGTCATAAACATCTGTCATGAACAAGAATAAGTCTTCATGAATATTTATGAATGCTGTCATAAAGCGTCATTCGGTAAATCATGACA
>NW_015128276.1:0-305 GCF_001443285.1 Poecilia latipinna | reverse complement strand
AACTCGATGAACATCCCGATAACCGATTAGGGATGCTCTCCCCCGGGGCCCGACACTGGTGGTGGAGGTCTGGAAAGAGTGCCATCCTGGAGCCAAAGGATGTGGGTGGAGAAGGGGAGGTGGTGGGTTGAACGCAGCTGGGAAGCGGCCGATGACTTGGGTGTGGATCCTTTTATGCTGAGCTTGATTGATGATTGGACACGCCGGGTGAGGTCCAGCGCTGAGGTCGGAGATGAGCATGACGCCGATGGACGAACGGAGGGGATGGAGTCTTCCAGTTTGAATTTTCGCTATTAGCTCCATTT
>NW_015128275.1:0-305 GCF_001443285.1 Poecilia latipinna | reverse complement strand
TCACTTGACGTGTGGTGCAGATTAATGTGGACCTGATAACATTGGTGCAACGATCCGCTGTTTTCCCATTTTAGCTTCAATGCTAGTTAATACACACACACACACACACACACTGAGGATTGCGCAACAGCTTTTTAACACATATTTCCTCCAGATATATTTGGTATTTTCCACGCTTAATGCCACTCGACAGATGTGCGCTGGTTAACGAATATTACACAAGCCTAGTTTATGAACTTTACCTAGTGCTAACATTAGCTAGCACAATATGCTACCGGGGATCGCGGCAGACAAAATATGTGACT
>NW_015128273.1:0-305 GCF_001443285.1 Poecilia latipinna | reverse complement strand
GTCTCTGGTTCGAAACCAGACAGAAACGGTTTTTGTAGGTTATGCATCTTTTGGGGTGCAGTGAGACAATAAGAGTCTTCCCCTTTCGTGTTCCATGCCAAGTTGATTGGTTCATTTGCCAATCGACTTCAATGTAGGCTTCTTTGAAATCGAAGTTACTTTACTTCAATTACCAATTGGCAGTTCTATGGTGTAATGCACATGTGTCAAACTCAAGGCCCGCGGGCCACATGTGGACCCCCAGCATTTTATAGGCCGATGATTGACGTTACATATGTTTTGAGCACAAGTTGACTACAAACTAC
>NW_015128272.1:0-305 GCF_001443285.1 Poecilia latipinna | reverse complement strand
CGGTATTCACATATTTAGTGAGACTTTCTGAGGTTTCTTCTCTCAGCCGTTGTAATATATATATATATATATATATATATATATATATATATATATATAAGATGGTAATGGCGAACCAACCGGACATTGTGGTGGTGGATAAAGAACAGAGGAAAGCCGTTGTGGTGGATGTAGCAATACCAAGTGACCACAACATCAGGAAAAAGGAGCATGAGAAACTGGAGAAATACCAGGGCCTCAGAGAGGAACTGGAGAAGGCCTGGAAGGTGAAGATCACAAACTGGAGCAGTGGCTCAAACAGATCC
>NW_015128271.1:0-305 GCF_001443285.1 Poecilia latipinna | reverse complement strand
TCATAAGGCTTCATTCAGTAAATTATGACACTTTTAATACAAAGTTGACATTATTCAAAATGTCTTTGATATGACAACTTGACATTAACCAAGAAATCATGATCTGAAATAAATCTGTTATAAAAGTATTACCGATTAAACTTTAAAAATTAGGTAACTTTATGTTATTAAAGGTAAAGTTTAAACAGTAATGATTTCCTGGTTAATGTCAAGTTGTCATAACAAAGACATTTTGAATAATGTCAACTTTGTATTAAAAGTGTCATAATTTACCGAATGACGCTTTATGACAACAGTCATAAATA
>NW_015128270.1:0-305 GCF_001443285.1 Poecilia latipinna | reverse complement strand
GGTATATGCCACGAGAGGTGGTGACGTATTTCCATTTGAATTTATTCCACATAGGTTGGTTCCAGGTCCTGCTTGCTCCTATTGTTCTTGGCCGAAGCTGCAAGATCTGTACCATGAAAAAGACGCAAAACTTAAAATATCTGTGAGCTACTGGTACAACAATCGAGTTTTGTGGTGTGCCGTTGTGTCCAGTAATTAGTCGGTACCATCCAGTGCTTAGTTTTTTCATTTTCCAGCTGATATCAAGGCGACAGCGGACTGTAGCCAAAACTTAGCCACTACAGCTAACACGCGGTTTGTAGCTG
>NW_015128269.1:0-305 GCF_001443285.1 Poecilia latipinna | reverse complement strand
TTTTTACCCCCAAAGGTGCGCAGCGGTCGGGAAACGTATCGATGGGGAAAGGGCAGACTGACATAAACGCAACGCAAACAATTTCTGCATTCTGATTATTGAAATTTAAAAGTGCTGTGGTACCGTTGTTCTATCACACCCGTTTCATACCGGACCACTTACAGCACCGGTGTTAACGCTATAAAATGAACGCTCTCTATCGTGGTTTCACCCATGGAGGGATTTCTTTATTTCTTTATTTAAATGGGTTCATTTTTCAGAGGGATACACAGTGAGGTGATTTTAGCTACCAGTAGCAGGAGAAC
>NW_015128268.1:0-305 GCF_001443285.1 Poecilia latipinna | reverse complement strand
ATGTACTCTTATTTGGTTTAGTCATATCTTTTAAGGAATGTTTCTGTATTGTTAATCATTCTGGTTTGCTTTCTCAGAGGGCCTCTCTGAAGAAGAGCAGTGACAGCAGCTCTTCACAGAACGCCCTGCTTTGACCTCTTAGATAGCTATAAAACCATCGCCGTGAAGATGTACAACTTGTCCTGCTTGATCCTGGGTCAGGAACTGGATAAGCTAGTGCGAGATAGATTGTGTTGTTAGTTAGCTATAATCTTGGCGCTGTGACTGTGTGATGAAGTGTCTTTTCCCCTCCCCTTAGAGTTACA
>NW_015128267.1:0-306 GCF_001443285.1 Poecilia latipinna | reverse complement strand
GAGTGGTGTTCTGTTGTTGAACTTCTGTTGCTCATCACGGATTGTCCATAACGAACACCATGTTCAAGCATAAGGGTGTCCATATGTGCACTTGGCACCAGGACACCCAAGGCTGCAGTTCGATGATCGACTTTGTCATCGTTTCATTGGATCTGCAGCCGTATGTCTTGGACACTAGGGTGAAGAGAGATGCGGAGCTGTCCACTGACCACTACCTGGTGGTGAGTTGGCTCCGGTGGTGGGGGAGGAAGCCGATCAGACCAAACGTGTTGTGAGGATCTGCTGGGAACATCTGGCAGAGTCCCC
>NW_015128266.1:0-306 GCF_001443285.1 Poecilia latipinna | reverse complement strand
ATGAAAAATTTCAGAGCTCAGCGCACACCATCTTTCTCTCATCGCTGCTATTAATGTGAGTGAGCTACAGATATGAATCGCGGTACTATCAGAGACGAGAAATTGCTCTCTCGTACACTTCAAACGATTTTTGGATCGCTTTTACGGATCCACATGACAGTTGGCAGAGAGCCAAACTTCTCTTTAGAACTACAAAGACTGAAGGTCAGAACTACAAACATGGCGGAACACTCAGATACCACAGATTAGGGGTGAGCTGGCATATAGAACTACTTGCTGTTTTGGGCATAATATAACTGGATTAAC
>NW_015128265.1:0-306 GCF_001443285.1 Poecilia latipinna | reverse complement strand
TGATGTCATCCATGTAGAGGAGGTGACTGATTGTGGCCCCATTCTTAAGTCTTGTTGATGATTTGGCTGAGGGGGTTCAGGCCTATGCAGAACAGCAGTGGGGACAGAGCATCTCCTTGGTATATGCCACATTTGATGGACACTTGTGCAAGTGGTTTGCAGTTGGCTTCAAGGGTGGTTTTCCACAGCCCCATCGAGTTTGCAATGAAGGCTCTTAGAGTCCTATTGATGTTGTACATCTCTAAGCATTCAATGATCCAGGTGTGTGGCATTGAGTCATAGGCTTTCTTGTAATCAATCCAAGCG
>NW_015128264.1:0-306 GCF_001443285.1 Poecilia latipinna | reverse complement strand
CGCCTTTTGCCCCTTGCCCCCCAATGCCCTTTTGGGCAAACTTTTTTTTTTTTTTTGGGTATTATTTTCTAAACCCTCTTCTGACACATAACATGTACTAAAATTATTATTATTTTATTTTTATTTTTTGTAAAAACATAAGCCCTCCGCTCACCTTTTTTTTTAAAGTCTTTATTAGTAATCTTTAAAACAATAGCATTGTACATCAACGAAAAGAATAGAACAAACAGATAACAGCAAAATATATACAATATATATATATACAATAAAATAGCATGGTGAAAGGCAAAAAAAATAAAAAATTAA
>NW_015128263.1:0-306 GCF_001443285.1 Poecilia latipinna | reverse complement strand
CCGGTGGCAGGTGTGACACCTGCCACAAGTGCCACTGCTTTCGGGACTAGCTGCCAGTGTTGTCACTGACTTCGGCTGACCTCGGCACCTCGTACTGGCACTTCATCTGACACCTGCCATTAGTGCCACTGTTTTCGGGGCTAGCCGTAAGTGTTGCCACTGGCTTCGGAAAATGGACTACATATCCCATGATGCTTTATTACTAGTCGAAGAAGAACTTGAAGACAGACGAAGAAGAAAGAATTTAAGAGTTTTTTTTTCGCAGAAAGACTTATGTCAGCTGAATTCCTACACTTTTTCGTATAT
>NW_015128262.1:0-306 GCF_001443285.1 Poecilia latipinna | reverse complement strand
AGAGTTTTTGATGTTGCATCCTGGAAAAGTGCAGCCGAGTCTAAGTGGTTGCTGTTACATTTACACCAGGGGTCCCCAAACTTTTTCCTGCGAGGGCCACATAGCTGTTCCCGTCTCTGGTCGGGGGCCGGTCTTAGTTTTTGGAGAAAGAAACCTTAGAAAATTCTTTTCGACGAGGGGGTGGGGGGGGATGGGAAATGGGGGCGCGACGACACAACGACACATTCGTGCTTTTAGATAGATTTTTACCCAGAATGCAAATGGAAAAAACCGTGAGTGAAACGGTCACTGGGACTGACTAGTATA
>NW_015128261.1:0-306 GCF_001443285.1 Poecilia latipinna | reverse complement strand
TATTTCTTTGATAAAACGTGAATGTGGGCAGTTTTGTACATTTATTTCATAATCTGATCTTTTACTTGATTTTTTGTTTGGTTTCTGATTTTGTCTGATCCTCTGAATATGCCAACACTTAAAACAAACAATGTTATTCTTGAAGGTTGAAATGTGTTACTTAATTTAAACATTTCTTTTGCTATTATTGAGAGGAGAACTGAAATAATAAATGTTACTGATATATTGATGCTCTATTGGCTTAGTATGAGAAAAACACAAAAAGAACTAACGTGATCTTCAGCTTCAAGGAGAAGCCTTTAAATA
>NW_015128260.1:0-306 GCF_001443285.1 Poecilia latipinna | reverse complement strand
AAAAAAAGAAGGATTTCTTGCATGAACTTTACTTCTTCCAGCAACAATGAGTTACAATGGGAACTGAGCTGTTTCAACGCAAGAACTGTGTGGTTTCCGGCCTCTAGCTCTAGCACAGACAGCATTTAGCAATGTCCGGGCAGTGAGCAGTGAGAGCCATTACCAACAACAACATGAACAACACGATCTCGCGATACTAGCCCTGCCTCCAGAGCTGTGTTGCATTCGCTGATCTAACTTAGGCTCGGAGAACTAAAATACAAAACCCAGCTCAAAGTCTAATAAAGTTTAACCTTCCTTACACTA
>NW_015128259.1:0-306 GCF_001443285.1 Poecilia latipinna | reverse complement strand
CCTGACTCGGAGGCAGGTCCTGTCTCAGTTGTCTGCCCTAACTCGGAACCAGGTCTTGAGTTAGAGGCAGGCCCTGACTCGGAGGAAGGTCCAGACTCGAAGTCAGGTCCTGACTCTGAGGACTTTCCTGACTCGGAGGCAGGCTCTGACTTGGAGGCAGGTCCTGACTCGGAGGAAGGTCCTGACTCGGAGGCAGGTCCTGTCTTGGAGGCAGGTCCTGACTCGGAGGCAGGTCCTGTCTCGGAGACAGGTCCTGACTCGGAGACAGGTCCTGACTCGGAGACAGGTCCTGTCTCATAAGCAGGT
>NW_015128258.1:0-306 GCF_001443285.1 Poecilia latipinna | reverse complement strand
AAAGCAGATCTGGGTTCGCTCACTAAACTTGACAAGATAATATAAGAATATTTAAACAAGGGATAATCATATTTCAATCTTATTGATTAAAATACACCAAGAAAATGGAAAACAGCAACATTGCATGTCTTTTTTTAAAATAAAACAAACGTGTGAAACCCTTTTTGTTTCTTTTGAAAATGATTTTGAATCACTTTTATCAAAACGTATATATATATATATATATATATATATATATATATATATATATATATATATATATATATATATATATATCTATATATATATATATATATATATATATAT
>NW_015128257.1:0-306 GCF_001443285.1 Poecilia latipinna | reverse complement strand
CATTATGACTACTATTATGACAAATTTATGTTAGATCATGATTTCTTGGTTAATGACAAGTTGTCATAACAAAGACATTTTGAATAATGTCAACTTTGTTTTAAAAGTGTCATAATTTACCGAATGACGCTTTATGACAACAGTCATAAATATTCATGAAGGCTTATTGATGTTCATGACAGGTTTTTATGACAGTGTCATGTCAGTCTTATTCAACCCCCTTCAAATAAAGTGTTACCAACTTTTTTCCACCTTTTTAATGTAACATGTTTAATATCCAATTCAACCTGGAAAAACAAAAAATGT
>NW_015128256.1:0-306 GCF_001443285.1 Poecilia latipinna | reverse complement strand
CTTTATAGCGACCTGGAACGGTCCAGTTCAACAGCCAAACATTTGTGCTAGGTTCTTTGTGTTTGTGTAAGACTGAGTTTAAACTTTAAATGAGTTGATTCTCATGGTTGGCTCTGTATATTTCTGAGGTATTTTTGGCTTCAAAACGCTGTGTTTGATAACGTTTGGTAACAATAATTAAAACTTCTCGATGTTTGACATTGTGTAGCAAAAGGTTTTTACGTCAGGCTACACAGCTGCTGCATCAATGAGCTGCTCTATGCTGTAGTTGAGGATATGTTGTTTGCTGCTGAGCAGAATCATTTT
>NW_015128255.1:0-306 GCF_001443285.1 Poecilia latipinna | reverse complement strand
TGTCTGACAGAGAGAGCCAGCCCAGGTGCAGATAATTAATTACCATAGCAACGGGGCCCAGAGAGAGGCAGTGAGTAGTCTCACAAACAGGCGCAGTGACAGGTCTCGCAATGCATTTTGGGAGGAATACATATTTCCTGTGACTATTCATATTTTGCTTACATAAAATTATTATTTTTCTGAATTTTTGAGTGTGAATTAAAATCCTTAGTACGAAGGTTGAATAATTACCCACTCTCTTTATTTTTTTTTATTTCGGACCGTGAGTGAGAACCACATGTGCGAAGCTTATAATCGTCAGTCGGA
>NW_015128254.1:0-306 GCF_001443285.1 Poecilia latipinna | reverse complement strand
ACATGACCTAGAAGCTATTGAAGAAAAATACTAAAAGCTAAAAATATATAAAGTGTTCAAATGTAATAAAGATGAGTGTGCCTCATTTATACAGTCTAGTAGAACAATTTCACACAGATTGAGTTAATGGCACACGATTTGGAAGCTACTGAAGAAAACATTTAATATTAAAATTATTTAAATTATTGAATATGACTTAAAATTTTAATAGAGGATAGTGTGCCTCGTGTAATAGCATGAATGACCACTTTTCTGTATCAGTTGGTCACAAGACAAGGCATTTATTTACTCTGAGCGATTGAGGAG
>NW_015128253.1:0-306 GCF_001443285.1 Poecilia latipinna | reverse complement strand
GCAGAGGTCTCATTCTCACGGCCCGTGGGCCAATTACGGCCCACGGGACAATGTCTCGTGGCCCCCACCATGATATGAAAGTATAATATTAGGGTGAGCGACCCTCTGAAGCAAGTCCCGCCCGCCGTTCCTCGTCATGGCTGACATTTGGTGCTAGGCTAAGCTACACTGACTTCATGCACACTACGCTTGTAACAATAGTGCGGCGGGTGATGGAACAGTCCGGTACCAGTTGCCCTTCCCTGCAGTCGCCATTCCGGTACTTTCTACCATTAACAAATGCCACGGTCAAACGCAGAGAAAGGC
>NW_015128252.1:0-306 GCF_001443285.1 Poecilia latipinna | reverse complement strand
TTTTGTGTCACAATATAATGACCAAGATTTGCTATTAAATCCAAATAAACACTTATCTGATCTTCCTGCTCTGCTGATGCTTTTGTATGAAACGGCTACAGCAACTCCTCCTCCTCTCATCTCCACCTCCCAGTAACAACGTCCAGTCAGACTCTCTCTACTGAGGACATGAAAAGAAACAGCAAATCTGTCTGGATGATCAGGATAAGACTGTTGTTGGTTTGTTCTAGTTACTTTTCTGTTTCCCTCAGATAAAAACAAATTTCTATGTACTGTGTTTGGATCCAGAGTGATTTCTTGTGAATA
>NW_015128251.1:0-307 GCF_001443285.1 Poecilia latipinna | reverse complement strand
ACGGGTGTGCTTAGACCACAAAAAGACATAAAGTAAAAAGGTGGAGTGGTTTTGAGTTGATCCTGTTCGGGTTGTTTTACCTTTGTTTACCTTTGCTGTGGCTCATCACACCTGCTGTAGTTTCTGAACGTTCAATAAATGACAAACTTGGACTGATTACCTCGTTATTTGTGAGCATACGTCACAACATCAAATGGGACAAATATATTTCATTAAGTTTTAACTAATTCTACAGCGATAATTATGTGAAATTTAATTATATCCCAACTTTCAGGTCCACCATGACTGACTGACACCTGCTGGCGTC
>NW_015128250.1:0-307 GCF_001443285.1 Poecilia latipinna | reverse complement strand
TACTCAAAATATTTACTTAAGTAAAAGTACAAATACACAGACAAAAGTGTACTCAAGTAAAAGTAAAACTACCACATTAACATTTGTACTTAAGTAAAAGTTAAAAAGTACTGGCTTTTAAAAATACTTAAGTATTAAAAGTAAAAGTACTTGCTGAATGCATTATCTAATCCCTAATACATCATTAAGTGAACCAATCGTATTTCATTTTAATACATCAGAAATGTGCCATTTTAATGAACAATGCCACAGATAAAGCATGTTTTTATTATGTTTACTCTCTGTAACATAGTTTAGCCTCATATGC
>NW_015128249.1:0-307 GCF_001443285.1 Poecilia latipinna | reverse complement strand
TTGTTTTTTGTCTCACCTGATCTTCACCTCCCTAATGGAGTTTTCTTTTCACCTCAGAAATGAAAAATAAATTAATAAATGCATGAAAAAGAAACATTTCCTGGCTCATTCATGGTTCAGTTTCTTCAATTGATATTTTCCCTGAACTGAGTCTAAAAACATGAGTTTTAAATAAGAGGAGCAACAGAAGTAATTCATTCAGTTTATTCAGTTTTTGTTTTTATTTTACATCAGAAATGAACATGAGCATCTAAACTTTGCAGCTCTGGAGTTTCTATTCCTGATTTAGTTCTAGAGAACTTTAAAC
>NW_015128248.1:0-307 GCF_001443285.1 Poecilia latipinna | reverse complement strand
TTCTTCTTCTTCTGTTCAGTGTTTGTTCGCTTCCGTTAGCTTCTTGGCGCAGCTCCGTTCTCCTGCTACTGGTAGCTAAAATCACCTCACTCTGTATCCCTCTGAAAAATGAACCCATTTAAATAAAGAAATCCCTCCATGGTGATACCACGATAGAGAGCGTTCATTTTATAGCGTTGACACCAGTGCTGTAAGTGGTCCGGTGTGAAAAGGGTGTGATAGAACAAAGGTACCACAGCACTTTTAAATTTCAATAATCAGAATACTGAAATTGTTTCCGTTGTTTTAAAAGGTTTATGTCAGTCTG
>NW_015128247.1:0-307 GCF_001443285.1 Poecilia latipinna | reverse complement strand
CAAGTGTAAAAAGTATTTGGTAAACCACTGAGTAACTGATCATAACACCTGATTTAATATTCTAAATGTGTCCTCAGACAACTAAAAGTATAAAAGTTATGTGAACATTCTGATATTTTACAGAGTATTACCAAAATATTTATATAAATAAGGAGTTGGATTTGGAGGCTGGTTCTAGACCAGATTTACCACAAGGGCCAGGTTAGTCAGTGTTTTTTCATGGCAACACTTGAAAAAGAATTAAAAAAAAAAACAGCAATATTTCATCATTTGATATAAGTGAGCCAAAGACCCACTTGTGTCTCCA
>NW_015128246.1:0-307 GCF_001443285.1 Poecilia latipinna | reverse complement strand
GAGAAAGTTAACGTTTGTGTGTGAGAGACAAAACGTAATTTTTTTGAGTGTGCGAGAGTTTTTGGTAGTGTGTGAGAGACAAAACGTAATTTTTTTGAGTGTGCGAGGCTATTTTTTTGGAGTATGCGAGAGTTTTTGGTAGTGTGTGAGAGACAAAACGTATTTTTTTTGAGTGTGTGAGAGTTTTTGGTAGTGTGTGAGAGACAAAACGTAAATTTTGTCCTAAACGGCCCCTCATACTTACCAGCTGGGGATGGGCGATATAGATACCAAGTTTTATCATGATATTTTCTAGTACTATTGTGAT
>NW_015128245.1:0-307 GCF_001443285.1 Poecilia latipinna | reverse complement strand
AAGTCCCGCTGTTACGTCAATCCGCGTTTCCCCATCAGATACGGTTCCCCCTTCGTTTTCTTGCCGCTCCGCCCCGCCCACGCGGCAAAATACGTGCCTGCTCGTGATGAGCACTGAGAAAGCACGCGCTTGTTCGGCGCGCTTGTCTGAGGAACTACGGACACCGTGAAAGCTCAAACAACATGTTTCGGCAAAGTTGTCACACTTTCTTCACGTTTTTGCGGGAAACTAATAGTAATAATACTAATAACAATAACAATAATAATAATAATAGATAGGTATAGTATCTGATGACTGAAAATCACCT
>NW_015128244.1:0-307 GCF_001443285.1 Poecilia latipinna | reverse complement strand
GCGGCCAGAGAAAGTTGTGCGGTCCAAAAAATGTCTCGCTCTCACACATTCAAAAAGAGTCTCGCTCTCACACATACATAAAACGAGTCTTAGTACTGTGTGTGTGTGTGTTCAACTTTAGTCTTGTGTATGTGAGAGAAACGTTTGTGTGAATGTGCGAGCTGTATGTGTGCGTGAAAGTTAAGGTTTGTGTGAATGTGTGAGCTGTTAGTAGTTTATGTGCGTGATAGTTAACGTTTGTGTGCGTGTGACATTTTAGTAGTGTGTATACGCAATTTGAGTATTTTTTGAGTGTGCGTGAGTTTTT
>NW_015128243.1:0-307 GCF_001443285.1 Poecilia latipinna | reverse complement strand
TTTACTGGACAGAAATTACAAAGAACAAATCTGGTTCTTAATCAAATCCTAATGAGGAAAATTGAAAGTGTCATGGAGTCATCAGCCTCATGACATTAACACTGACAAGAAAAATAATATTGAAGAAATAAATATATCAAATCTAATTAAAACATAAATAAGTGATAAGTTCTTTACTGTTATGGTCTGTAAGATATATTTAAAGATATATTTATTCTCAGTATTAGATGTGGTCTCAGCAAACCCATGGCACTTCATCTATATTATTTTACCTTTTATCTGGAAATAGTGTCTGTTTATCTTGCCA
>NW_015128242.1:0-307 GCF_001443285.1 Poecilia latipinna | reverse complement strand
TTACACGGCTATTACACAGCTTCAGTCTCGCTACCAACATCGATTTAGCAAAGCTTAATAATAGTGTTATTAAACAAAAATATTTTAAAGTATAGGGACAAAATAGCCACAAAACGTATTTTGTCCTGACTAACCGTCAATGACTTGTTTACGACATTGCAGATGGCAAACTAAAGCTTATAAATATATTTACAAGCTGCCTGTCATGTAAACTAAAAAGATGAAGTAATACAGCAGCTTAATGAAAGCCAGTTATAAAATAAATTAAATAAAACTTACTGTAATTTATGATAAAATAAAACAAATT
>NW_015128241.1:0-307 GCF_001443285.1 Poecilia latipinna | reverse complement strand
CCATTTCCCAAATCAGAAGCTACAATCGAAAGCCAACTTCAGCTTCGATCCAGTCAGGAACGCCGCCACAGCTAGAGGACCGGACTAACGTCTCCTTCTGTGCAGTCCCGTTCTGTTTAGGATCTTGTCAGAGTAGGCATGCTGTTAATGGTTTTAACCACAGTGCAAAGCAGCATCCGTATCTCTACATGTTGTAGACCAAACATGAAGGGAAACCTGACCAATTCATGTTAGTCACTGTACTAGGCTAGCATAATACCGCCACTTCCTGGACCTAAAATTATCTCGTTTTAACGAGTTACGTATC
>NW_015128240.1:0-307 GCF_001443285.1 Poecilia latipinna | reverse complement strand
ACCTGAATTATTTGAAAAACTCAAAAAGTGAAACAGAGCATAAAAAAGACCATAGTTAGCTAAATTATGTATATATATATATATATATATATATATATATATATATATATATATATATATATATAAAAATTCCCCTCTCACCCTCCGTGGGTGGTCTCTTTCATCCTCTGAGCTCGGGTCCTCTACCAGAGGCCTGGGAGCTTGAGGGTTCTGCGCAGTATCTTGGCTGTGCCTAGAACTGCACATTTCTGGACTGAGATGTCCAGAAAAGTGCATATATATATATATATATAGATGGATGGATGGA
>NW_015128239.1:0-307 GCF_001443285.1 Poecilia latipinna | reverse complement strand
ATTAACACTCAAAATAAGAATATTAATGTTATAATCACCACTGTTCAGAATAAGTCTCACAGCAATGTAAACCTCATGCTGTAGACGCCGCAGTGGAAACAGGAAAATCCACAACCACTTTTGCAGGAGTTTTTTCTGCAAACTGAAATAAACAGCTTCATTTAATGATTCACATTTTAGGTAACAAAGAAATTAATTCACTGTACATGTCCATTTTATGTAGAGGGAACATATTATTTCAGGTGGCTGAAAGAGCTAAAATATTTTGTTCCCCCATCCTAACTTTGTCAAAAAAATAGCAAATGTT
>NW_015128238.1:0-307 GCF_001443285.1 Poecilia latipinna | reverse complement strand
AAATAATAGCCATTGCCACTTGTGTAAACGTTGCTGGTGAATGTTATAACATGTAATGTTATGATTTTTATAATATATTGTCATGTTGGGTACCAGTTTTTTCACCCACATGCAGGAACACACACAGGAGAGCAATGAAATCAGTAAAGATGGTTTATTGAACAAACACAAATAATAAGTGAGGGATTGTGCTCCGGGGAAAAGGGGGAAAATCCGGTCCTCTGACTGTCAACGAGAGAGAGTGGTTAGTGTTGTGTTCGGGATCAGTGGGGAAAATACAATAATAATAGCGGAGCTTACTTTGAGC
>NW_015128237.1:0-307 GCF_001443285.1 Poecilia latipinna | reverse complement strand
GTGCCATTGCAGCGGGGGCGCGGGAAGCCGTCTGGATGAAAAAATACATGAATGCTCTATGCACTGGGTTTTTACCTTAGAATGGCCAACTCTCTGTTATTCCTCTGTAAATTTGATACAGTAGAGGCTTCCACACTTCCCATATCTGTGTCCTCTGTCACTTTTATCAGCAGTTAAAACTGTTTAATCCGTTGTTAACATGTCGTAACCTGTTTTTCCGAGCCGCCTTTAAACGCAACATGAGCGCTACGACGCTAGCGCTGGTTTACACCTGTCGCGCAGTGAAGGAGACCTGCTTCTGCTGTGC
>NW_015128236.1:0-307 GCF_001443285.1 Poecilia latipinna | reverse complement strand
ATGGATGAGGTGTGTATGATTGTGATATAATACTTCACATTCATTCAATTAATGCTTCTAATGCATGTAGAAAAATAACTTTGTTTTTTTTTTCACTCTCTAGATTCTTCATAGCATCTTCTTTTTAGGAAAGATCAATCGTCCAGAGTATTCTCCTAAAGAACTTTTGGATGATGGTGATGAAAAATTATTTGAGTCCTTAAGGGAAGTCTTTCCGGAGCCTTTCAGACTTTATTCCTCTCGTCTACCAAGAAGGAGTCCATTTTCATGTGTGCTGGACATGGTGAGATATATTTATTTGGTACAG
>NW_015128235.1:0-307 GCF_001443285.1 Poecilia latipinna | reverse complement strand
TAACCCCCTAAGGTGCAGGGCGGTCGGGAAGCGTATCGACGGGTTAAAGGCACACTGACATAAACCTTTTAAAACAACGGAAACAATTTCTGCATTCTGATTATTGAAATTTAAAAGTGCTTTGTTGTTGTTCTATCACCCCCGTTTCATACCGGACCTTACAGCTCCGGTGTTAACGCTATAAAATGAACGCTCTCTATCGTGGGGTCACCATGGAGGGATTTCTTTATTTAAATGGTTCATTTTTCACAGGGACACACAGTGATGGGATCGTGATTTTAGCTACCAGTAGCAGGAGAACGGAGCT
>NW_015128234.1:0-307 GCF_001443285.1 Poecilia latipinna | reverse complement strand
TTTGTTCTCACGTTTCTTATATTTCTGCATCAATCATTCTGCAGAAATGCTTCTTTGGCCCTTTATGTTTAGTTTCACACATTCAACTATTTGTGGTTTTGTTCTGATTTCTTTTTCAGCTAATTTCTGCTCTTTGCTACGTATCACTGTTTCAACTATTTCAATTTCTTCTGCTTTTCCCTTCTTACGCTTTTCTCAACTTTTTCTTGCATTTCTGCTGCAGTCATTCTGCAAATATGCATTCTCACGGCTGTTTCGCTAGGAACAGCTATTTTTCTAGTTACTTTCTGGTTTTGTCAATGAAGTT
>NW_015128233.1:0-307 GCF_001443285.1 Poecilia latipinna | reverse complement strand
AAAGTAGCTTTTGCTGCATCCCAGATCATAGCAGAAGATACAGGAGAGTTTTTGTTGTCAAGCCAGAACTGCAATAGGTTATTCCGGACAAAGTTGCAAAAGGATTTATTATCTAAAAAGGAGGTATTGAATTTCCAAGTGAAAGTTCTAGGCATACGTAATACTGGATCAACACTTAAAAATACTGGTGCATGATCTGACAAGACTATGGGGTCTAAGTTACAACTTTGAACTAAATGTAAAAGCGACTTGGGTATAAAAAAATAATCCAGCCTGGAATAAGAGTTATGGGGATGTGAATAAAATG
>NW_015128232.1:0-307 GCF_001443285.1 Poecilia latipinna | reverse complement strand
TCCGGTATGAAACGGGGGGATAGAACAACACAGCACTTTTAAATTTCAATAATCAGAATACCGAAATTGTTTCCGTTGTTTTAAAAGGTTTATGTCAGTCTGCCTTTTCCCCATCGATACGCTTCCCGACCGCCCTGCACCTCAGGATAAAAAATAAAAAAAACCGAGGCGCACATTGCGCAAAACTCTGAAACAGGAGAAGCGGGACATAAAACGAACTAGATGTGAATTATGGCATAAAAACAGAGAATCCGACGCTGAACAGTGAAAAATCAACACATGATGTGAAACATGATGATTAGGCGGC
>NW_015128231.1:0-308 GCF_001443285.1 Poecilia latipinna | reverse complement strand
CTTGTGGAAAAAGTTTTAGCAGAAAACATAATTTAATTCAGCACATGATGATTCACACAGGGGAAAAGCCGTTTTCATGTGGGAACTGTGGAAAAAGTTTTAATCAAAAACACAGTTTAATTGATCACATGATAATTCACACTGGTGAAAAGCCGTTTTCATGTGCGTCCTGTGGAAAAAGTTTTAGTCGAAAACGGAATTTAACTGAACATATGATGATTCACACCAGTGAAAAGCTGTTTTCATGTGTAAACTGTGGAAAAAGTTTTAATCAAAAACAAGGTTTAACTCAGCACATGAGTATTCAC
>NW_015128230.1:0-308 GCF_001443285.1 Poecilia latipinna | reverse complement strand
AACAAAAAAAAAGCAACAGGAGAAGATATTGTCATTTCATACCATTTTAGCTCCAATAACAAAATTGTAGAGATGTGCCGATCAGGTTTTTTCCTACCGATACCGATCACATAATTATTATTATTTTTTTTTTAATCATAACCACTACCGGTTACATTATGTGGAAAAAGGAACCATGAATTTACCTTAATTTAGACAAAAACTTGTTTTTAATAACTTTTCCCAAGAAGAAAACTAAACAAAACAGGCATTGTGCAAATTGTGCTGCTATTGATAAAACTATCTTTAACAGACTGATAACATATGAA
>NW_015128229.1:0-308 GCF_001443285.1 Poecilia latipinna | reverse complement strand
CTGTTAATTCTCAGTATTCAGCCACGCCCTTAACTCCTCCCAACTCCAGCAGACTGACTACTGACCAGCTCTCCGTCTCACGGGTCCGAAAAGACTCTAATTCCCGGGTATTACCGCAGATAAGAATTTAGAGAACTTTTATTTAAGCTGGGAGCGGAGATGATTCGTCCAAGTTCTAACTACCTTCATCCAGACGTTATGCCCCGCTTCAGTTCATAACCCAGACATCGGAGTAGCCCCGCCGATGTCCGAACTCATGAACCACACCTGTTCACGGTAGCTCATCTCCTAATTATTAACGTGCACTT
>NW_015128228.1:0-308 GCF_001443285.1 Poecilia latipinna | reverse complement strand
CTGCTCCATTACAGCCTGAGAAGTCAAACTCTTGCTAAGATAGAGACATGAGTAGGAAGACGCTGTTTTAGATGATAGATAGATAGATAGATAGATAGATAGATAGATAGATAGATAGATAGATAGATAGATAGATAATTTCACATTTCTCCAATGAATATTTATCAAATGTTATGATTAGAAGGTTAAGTTTGTTATACTTTGTTTTCCTGTGGTTGTAGACTTGGCAGTAGAAAATTGATAACATAGGAATAACACCTTTATATCCCTTTTAACAGGTTACACTTGATTCTGCTGTGGTGCCTGTG
>NW_015128227.1:0-308 GCF_001443285.1 Poecilia latipinna | reverse complement strand
ATAAAAGAACCACTGACAACGTATATGAATTTTATGACAAAGCTTTTGCAAAAGGAGAAGTCTCTGGTAGCAGCTCGTCCGAGCCGTTCACAGAGCGTTCTGCTGTCCTTCCGCGTGAGCCCCTGTTTCATTGTCAAGGGGGCAGTCAGGAAAAACAACAGAGGTCGTAAAACTTCTAACCTAAACATCTAGCAACCCGGTACCAGGTGTGATATCTGATCTACGGTCTGAGCCCGGTTCAAATCTCGGTCAAACTGTTTACAAGACAAAATACGACTGCTCACAGGCAGTTAGGAGGTATTCTGGTT
>NW_015128226.1:0-308 GCF_001443285.1 Poecilia latipinna | reverse complement strand
ACTGAGGAGGATGGTGGAGCAGGTCAACACATCTCCAGGTCTCTGTAAGAGAGCTGCAGCTACGAGAGAGACAGCAGGCGCAAATCGTGACACCGCACCTACTAATGGCACTTCCGGTGGCAGGTGTGACACCTGCCACAAGTGCCACTGCTTTCGGGACTAGCTGCCAGTGCTGCCACTGCGTTCGGCTGACTTCGGCTGACCTCGGCACCTCGTACTGGCACTTCCGCTGACACCTGCCACAAGTGCCACTGTTTTCGGGTCTAGCTGCCAGAGTTGCCACTGCGTTCGGCTGACCTCGGCACCTC
>NW_015128225.1:0-308 GCF_001443285.1 Poecilia latipinna | reverse complement strand
TAAAACATACTGAAATTAATTATTTAAAGTGTTAAGTGAATTTTAAAATATTCTATTTTGAGCATATATTTTAAAATATACACAAAATATCTTTGACAGATATTTTAAATATATTTTAAATATGAGCAAGTGTATATTTACACTTGGGCAAATACATATTTTGTTCACTTAAAGTATACTTTTATTTAATATATTTCTTAAAAGTGTATTTTGGTACAATTATATTTAAGTATGTTTAAAGTTATAATTTCAAAATTGGTACAAGTATACTTCATATATATTTGTACACTTAATACTGAACATCAGTG
>NW_015128224.1:0-308 GCF_001443285.1 Poecilia latipinna | reverse complement strand
CCTGTGAAGGAGACCTGCTGCTGCTGGGCGGAGCTACGTAGGTTTGTGTTAGAATCACGGCAGCAAACCAGCAAAACGCAAAGAACTTTTCACAGTTTTTCCCTCCAAACTAACCGACTGAGTTGAGTAAAGCTGCTGGATGCAGGTAATGTTAGCTAAAAGATGACCAGCTAATATCAATACAGCACCTGTAGCTTAACAAGTAGCTTGTAGGCTACCGATGTTGGTGTCTATTTTCAGCTACGTACATTCATTTTGCCCCCAAAAAGTTGATGCCCCCCCCCCCCCCCCCCCCCCCACGCGTCACA
>NW_015128223.1:0-308 GCF_001443285.1 Poecilia latipinna | reverse complement strand
TGAAAGTTCATGGTATTTACACTTACAGGTCATTGCTGATGTTGCTCTGCTCTGGCATTGTGTTGCATCCCAAAACTCCTGATTTTGTAGACATAGACACACTCGATTCATTTCATGTGTTGCATTTCTTAAATTCCAACAGTGGACTTAGATTTTTACTCTGTTTTTTTTTTTTTTTTTTTAAATTTTTTTTTTTTTTTTTTTTTTTTTTTAAATTTTGGTGTAGTTTCTGATCCATAAAGCATACATATATTTTATCAAAATGGTTTTCCTTAGTCATATTTTATGCACTAAAAGCACAATCTTGC
>NW_015128222.1:0-308 GCF_001443285.1 Poecilia latipinna | reverse complement strand
AACCTTCAAATTCATATTTTAAACTTCAAGATGTTTTGATTAATCATTTACAAATTGACAACGTTGTGACTGAGTGTAATGACTGAAAGGATGTGTAAAAAATGATGAAACGATCCTGAATAACAGTGTTTAGAAAATTGTCTTGCAATGTGGTGATGACTAATGGGCCAATATAAAATTCTCACAGTATAATAATGTTGAGTAAAGATTTGACCTTTTCGAAGGATCACTGTATTACAAAAATATACAGCAAAAATGCATACAATGATCAGTTTTATTTAAAACAGAAAAGCATGCTTATGTCATAC
>NW_015128221.1:0-308 GCF_001443285.1 Poecilia latipinna | reverse complement strand
TCAGCGCTAACAGCAGCTCAGACTCTGACCAGCTTCTCTCCTTTCTCTTTATTCCTGTCAGCTCTTCAGAGAAACGAGCTGCTAGCAGCGATGCTAATTCACGGTCATTCCAGTACAAAACTTAACGATCTTGTTCCTGTCGCTCCCCTGATTAAACTTAGTTGTCTCTACTTGTCCCTAGTTGTCTCAGGTTGTCTCTACTTGTCCGTGAACAAGTGTAACTAAATATTGTATTATAACCAAAAAGAGAGATGCAACTACTATCATGAATGTAGACTAGCAAAAAATTCTACAAATTACAGTGAAAT
>NW_015128220.1:0-308 GCF_001443285.1 Poecilia latipinna | reverse complement strand
GAAAACGACGAGCTGTCATCAACCCAGGAACCATGCCTGGCTTTTAAGATCGCTCCTGCCAAGACTGAACACCTCCGCCTCCGCCTGCCGCTCTCCTTCCCTCTCCATCATTGGTGCTCGGAATTGCTCCCGGATCCTAGCCTTTCCCTCCACGCAACCTCCATCCGAATGACAAACCCGAGCTGACCTGCCTACCCTCTGGAGCACAATTGATCGTACCTTTGAAATACATTAAACTTTCACTGAACAGTGTTCTCTGGTCTTGTGTCACTTGCATGTGGGTCAAGAAACTGAAATCCAACATGACA
>NW_015128219.1:0-308 GCF_001443285.1 Poecilia latipinna | reverse complement strand
CAACAAGCTGCACCCTCTCCACCACACAGTTGACAGACAGCGGAGCACTTTCTCACACAGACTGCTTCAGCTCCGTTGTCGCAGGGACAGATACAGGAAATCTTTCCTGCCACAGGCTATCACTTTATATAACAAACGTTAAGTTACCTTTGTACATATCTGCCCATTAATCGATATTGTACAGACTGTACAGATTATTAGTTTTCACTGTTCATACTGTACAGAATCTTACATCTTACATTTTATATTTTATGCATTTATCTTATTTTTATTTTTCATATTGTAATTGATCTGTGTGTATGTGTATG
>NW_015128218.1:0-308 GCF_001443285.1 Poecilia latipinna | reverse complement strand
CTAACTAACAACACAATCTATCTCGCACTAGCTTATCCAGTTCCTGACCCAGGATCAAGCAGGACAAGTTGTACATCTTCACGGCGATGGTTTTATAGCTATCTAAGAGGTCAAAGCAGGGCGTTCTGTGAAGAGCTGCTGTCACTGCTCTTCTTCAGAGAGGCCTTCTGAGAAAGCAAGCCAGAGTGATTAACAATACAGAAACATTCCTTAAAACATATGACTAAACCAAATAAGAGTACATAAACTAAGAACATATAAAACAGTATAACAAATAGTTGATAATAATACAATTTACCTAACAAAAA
>NW_015128217.1:0-308 GCF_001443285.1 Poecilia latipinna | reverse complement strand
AGACCAGCGGGACTCGACACGAAGCCCTGGAGATCAGCCGGGAGACCAGCGGGACTCGACACAAAACCCTGGAGATCAGCCCGGAGACCAGCAGGACTTGCTATGAAGCCCTGCAGGTTGGCCAGGAGACCGACAGGATCCACAACGAAGCCCCGGAGGTCAGCCGGGAGACCAGCGGGACTCGACACAATACCCTGGAGATCAGCCCGGGGACCAGCGGGACTTGCTATGAAGCCCTGCAGGTCGGCCGGGAGACCGACAGGATCCACAGCGAAGCCCTGGAGGTCAGCCGGGAGACCAGCGGGACT
>NW_015128216.1:0-309 GCF_001443285.1 Poecilia latipinna | reverse complement strand
AAAAAAAACTCTATGTAAATTTACGGTAAGAAAATTGTGAAATACCAACGGTTACTGACCGTAATATCCAAAACATTTTGTTACCGTAGAAAATACATGGAATTACAGTAAGTCGACACTGCAAAAACAAAAAAATCCTAAATCTATGATAAAAAATGGTAAAATACCAACAGTTACTGACTGTAATATCCAAAGCATTATACTACCATAGAAAATACATGGAATTATCATAACTCAATAAACATATATCCTAAGTAATTTTGACAGTCATGAATGTAGAAAATACAGAAATATATTGTAAAAATATAA
>NW_015128215.1:0-309 GCF_001443285.1 Poecilia latipinna | reverse complement strand
AGAGTGCTCTTTTTAATATTTTTATTTATTTTTTTAAATTTGCGATTAATTCCTCTCAGTATTCTGCTGTTATCTGGTCCCATGATGAGGTAATTTTTTTCCTCCGCTTACTCCCTGATGAACAAGTACAGAATGAACTAGATCGGTCAACGAGGAATGAGAAAGTTTTCCGCCGCATCTTCTGAGGAAAAGGATTGGCCGCTACATCGAAACCATTGTTTAGTTTCAAAAATAATGACGTCAGGTTCAGCTTCGATGCCGCCCTCAGTTATATGCAAACACAAACAGGGCTGCAATTCGGGTGGAACC
>NW_015128214.1:0-309 GCF_001443285.1 Poecilia latipinna | reverse complement strand
CGTGTGACACCTCATTTGGCGAGTTAAACTCACTTTGTGACGAAAGGTTTTTCCACAGTTCACACATGAAAACGGCTTTTCACCAGTGTGAATCATCATGTGCTGAGTTAATAGCGGTTTTCGACTAAAACTTTTTCCACAGTTCACACATGAAAATGGCTTTTCACCAGTATGAATCCTCATGTGCCGAGTTAAAAGCTGTTTTTGACTAAAACGTTTTCCACAATTTACACATGAAAACGGCTTTTCACCAGTGTGAATCATCATGTGCTTTGTTAAATTCTGTTTTTGACTAAAACTTTTTCCACA
>NW_015128213.1:0-309 GCF_001443285.1 Poecilia latipinna | reverse complement strand
AGGAGAACAAGACTTTTCCAAAAAAATGAATTACATTTTATCGTTTCATGTAAAAGAGACAACATAAGGAACACAATAGGAAGGGAGTGTACAGTACTGAGGCCTACCAGCAGGGGGAGGGCGGTCCAAATGGGAACTGGTTCCTAAAATAAATGTATAAATCCAAAATAAATCACCCCAAACACTTGTGAACAGGCATTCAATCGTGAAGAAATCCCAACACCGGCCACTCGCACGACACACAGTTCCAGTCTCCCAGGAGGCCCCTCCCACTACCTTCAGCTCTCAGCCTGGAGACAAAAGGGTGGG
>NW_015128212.1:0-309 GCF_001443285.1 Poecilia latipinna | reverse complement strand
TATATATATATAAAATTCCCCTCTCACCCTCCGTGGGTGGTCTCTCTTTCATCCTCTGAGCTCGGGTCCTCTACCAGAGGCCTGGGAGCTTGAGGGTTCTGCGCAGTATCTTGGCTGTGCCTAGAACTGCACATTTCTGGACTGAGATGTCTGATATCTGTTTGAGCCACTGCTCCAGTTTGGGGGTGACTGCCCCGAGGGCCCCGATGACCACAGGCACCACTGTGGTCTTCACCTTCCAGGCCATTTCCAGTGCCTCTCTGAGGCCCTGGTATTTCTCCAGTTTCTCATGCTCCTTTTTCCTGATGT
>NW_015128211.1:0-309 GCF_001443285.1 Poecilia latipinna | reverse complement strand
ATGATTTTTTTATTTAAAGACAAAACGTTTTGTTTAAAAAAACTTTTAAAAATTAAATAACTAATTTTTGTCTTGTGAACTTAAAAAGTTATTTGCCAAACATAAACTTTTATTTGCACACATCAGAAATCTTTTGTTGCGATTTTGGGTCCTGCCCATGACGTCATGTGAGAATCACAAGCAAAACTTTGAGTCAAACAAAAACTTAGAATATCAAGAAAAGATTTCTGACATGCACAAATAAGTTTGTTTTGCAAAAAAAAAAAAAAAAAAAAAAGTTGCTTGATGGCAGAAAATTGGAATTCATGC
>NW_015128210.1:0-309 GCF_001443285.1 Poecilia latipinna | reverse complement strand
GTTTAATTGCTCTACTGTTCTTTTTTGTAGGTTTCTGTAAAGTGCAGCAAATGGGAATGTTCTGTCGTTGATCCTCAGTGTTCTTAGGAAGGAGAAATGTCAATTTGTCTGGCGAGTGATGGAGACCAGGGGTTCCATCCCATATTGATTATTGATATTATGTTATTTATTTACAGTTCAAATGTGTTTTGTATCAGTTCTTTATTTCAGTTACCTTGTGACATTTAGTGAACATTCTTTTTGGGTAGGGAGACTGGCCATCTTTCCTGTTCAGAGAATGTGGGGGAAGATGTCAGTTTGTTTCTGATT
>NW_015128209.1:0-309 GCF_001443285.1 Poecilia latipinna | reverse complement strand
ACAGGCGCCGCCCTTGCAGGATGAACTGGGAAAAATAAGAAAAGACATCAGGAAAAAACAGCCTGTCTCACACTCTGCTCTTTGCAGGGCAGCATTTGAGATAAAGAAAAAAAAAACCCTCAGCACATAAGCACATATAAACACATATAGACCAAACAAGCCGGGTACGAGGAGGAGGTGTGACGTGCATATGGGTCTCATGTGAGTTATGTGTGTGTCAGACCATGAACCCCAACTGAAGCATGCAATTGTCTGTGCGATCTTGGAGTTCACCACCAGCTTTATCAGTTCAGGGCCAGAGATGTTCTC
>NW_015128208.1:0-309 GCF_001443285.1 Poecilia latipinna | reverse complement strand
TTACTTAAAACAATTGATTTCAATGCCAGTTTCGTATCTTATGTCTGACCAACTCAATTTATTATGATCATCCAACTCAATTCATTAAGTCCTTCCATCTCAATTTGCTAAGTTTTTATAACTTAATTCATAAGGGGGTTTAACATAACAATTTTAAGTCACTCTTACTCAAATCATTTATTTTGTTCTTATGAACATTTAAAATCTCTTTGACTTAATTCTACAGAAAGTCAACTCAAACTTTTAAGTAGTTCCAAACTAAATATTTTGGGCTGCAAACTTCTTAGTTTGCAGCCTAATACTCTTTTT
>NW_015128207.1:0-309 GCF_001443285.1 Poecilia latipinna | reverse complement strand
TCACCATCGAGCACTGAACACACTTAGCTCAACTTAGGGATGTAACCTTAACACTTAAGTGTGCATATCAAAGTACAATTTTCAGGGTGAATCTGATGATATATATTGTCAACATTGCATGTCTGTCAAGCTCATCCAAGATTGTGTGGTGGAATGCAGACCGAAGTGTTTCTGCCGACGTGAAAACACTGAGCTTTACATAAAGCATCAGTTGTGTCATCATAACAAAGTTCCAATCATTTGCACATGTAAAATTTTGGTCATTATAGTATCACAGGCAGATTGTTCATGGTATACTAAGTTGTTGTT
>NW_015128206.1:0-309 GCF_001443285.1 Poecilia latipinna | reverse complement strand
GCTCTGCTTTATTAGGCAGTGGAAGTGGTTGTGTGTTCAGCTCGGCACACACAGATGTTACATAAGGATCTCTACCACGATTGATTGATTCACAATGAGCCAACAGTATTGATAATTGACTACTGCTATAACACTACAACTAAAACTATGAAAAATGATGCTTACGTACTAAAACACTTGTCACACACACAGTAGTGATCTGAAGGCGCCTACGGTTTTGCTATCATCTGGTGTTTCACCTAGTTTTGTTGTTCTTTAGAAAAATCAAATCAAAGCTAAATGAACAAGTTAAAATTTGTGGAATTTCAA
>NW_015128205.1:0-309 GCF_001443285.1 Poecilia latipinna | reverse complement strand
AGACTGGGTCCTCTTGATAAAGGTTAACGGTTTACTTCAAAAATAAAAACGGTACAAATGTTACTTTTCCACAAAAATAATGGAGTAAATAAAAGAGTCCTAAGCAAGAGAAAGAGAGAGAGGTCAAAAAACTGTGTGGCTCCACTCCAACTGCCCAACTGATTCTGCCTGGCCACACCCTAAAATCCTTAACTGCAATTACATATGCAAATTTACAAGAAGGCCTTCGTATAGTCCAGTATAACAAATTAGTATGCAATAGAGATTTAACTTTTAATCATTTTTATCCAAATAAACAAATTACCATAA
>NW_015128204.1:0-309 GCF_001443285.1 Poecilia latipinna | reverse complement strand
ACTGTCCCGTTGATCAGGGATGGGACGATGTCCCATTGGTCTGGGATGGGACGCTGTCCCGTTGATCTGGGATGGGATGATGTCCCGTTGATCTGGGATGGGACGATGTCCCATTGGTCTGAGGTGGGACACTGTCCCGTTGGTCTGAGGTGGGACACTGTCCCGTTGGTCTGAGGTGGGACACTGTCCCGTTGATCTGGGATGGGACGATGTCCCGTTGGTCTGGGATGGGACGCTGTCCCGTTGATCTGGGATGGGATGATGTCCCGTTGGTCTGAGGTGGGACTCTGTCCCGTTGGTCTGAGGTGG
>NW_015128203.1:0-309 GCF_001443285.1 Poecilia latipinna | reverse complement strand
CTGGGTCCGGTTGATGGGATCTACAGAGCGACCAACACTCAGACTGAGATGATACGGGAGCTGAGCGCAGACTGGGTGTGATCCTGGAACAGGACCGAGGCCGGCCAGCGGATCTCGGACTCAGAATGGATGACCTTGGAGAACGTTGTTCGCTCGGATCAGGCAGGAGACCCTAAATTTGGCTGCTTGGATTTGCCATTGAGAAGCTCCAGCGAGGCTTTCGATGCAGACAGTAAACGAATGTCAGCCTGACCTAAACAAATTTCTGCTATCGGAATCTGGACCCCAGGCTGGCCTTGGCTGGCCAGC
>NW_015128202.1:0-310 GCF_001443285.1 Poecilia latipinna | reverse complement strand
AACTAAATTGGTGAAAAATAGTACTACAAGCTGCTCTTATGGCTACTGGGTATAAACTGTTCTTCAGTCTGTTTGTTCTTGCTTTAATCCTCCTGTATCTGCAGCCAGATGGCAGCAGTTGGAACAAATTGACGATACAACCATAGTGACGATACAACCGGGGTGTGAGGAGTCTTTTAAAATATTCTTGACTTTCCTGAGGCAGCGGGACCTGTGGAGATCTTCAAGAGAAGGCAGAGAATAGCCTATGGTCTTCTGAGTAGATTTTTTTACAATTCTCTGGAGAGTCTTCCTCTGTGCTACTGTGCAG
>NW_015128201.1:0-310 GCF_001443285.1 Poecilia latipinna | reverse complement strand
GGGGGCCCCGGGGGGGGGGGCCGTGTTGTTGGGGGGGGGGGGGGGGCGCGGGAAGCCGTCTGGATGAAAAAAGAACTTTTCACAGTTTTTCCCTCCAAACTAACCGACTGAGTTGAGTAAAGCTGTTGGATTCAGGTAATGTTAGCTAAAAGATGACTAGCTAATATCAATACAGAACCTTAAGCTTAACAAGTACCTTGTAGGCTACCGATGTTGGTGTCTATTTTCAGCTACATACATTCATTTTGCCCCCAAAAGAGTCGATGCCCCCCCCCCCCCCCCCCCCCCCCCCCCCGCCCCCCACCAAACC
>NW_015128200.1:0-310 GCF_001443285.1 Poecilia latipinna | reverse complement strand
GTTTGGGGAGGATGGGTACTTTCCGATGAAATAATCGGGAAGGATGAGTCATGAGACCTCTCCCGCACACAAACATGAACCGAGAGGGTTTAAAAAGCCAGCAAGCTGGGGAGGAAACTGTTCTTAGTCCGCGGCGTAGAAGAGGAGACCACGAAAGGGCGCAGACTGAAGATCAGCAGAGGACCACACCCTGGGACCAAGGGAGAGTTGAAACTTCGCGCCGCAAAGAAGGGACAAGATCCATCAGCCCCCAGCCCTGGTTCCTGATTCGGCTGACTCCTCCGCCTCCACCCAATGATCCGTATTCTAC
>NW_015128199.1:0-310 GCF_001443285.1 Poecilia latipinna | reverse complement strand
CTGCTGCATCGTTGTGGAAAACCTAGAGCGGCAGAGATATCTGCGGCTTATAGTCCGGAAAATACAGCAATAGAAAGAACCAGACTTGCTGAGCGGGTTACATTACATATCACCCTATGAAGCTTTTTAATTTAACGACTTTCTTCCAGCAATATTGCGTCTTTATTCTGCCAATATTTAAATTACTCTGCTGATACGACTGGGTTCTCGTAGTATTATGACTGTATTCTTATATTTGAAAATGAAAATTTCTTAGCCTGGCCATAAAACTCCGTCATACTTGCTTTACTGACATCTGCTGCCGTTTTTC
>NW_015128198.1:0-310 GCF_001443285.1 Poecilia latipinna | reverse complement strand
GTATTTAATGTAATGTGTTTTTATTGTCACCAACTGAGTGTGTAACGTGATTTGTGTGATGAGGAGCGATCATAAACGACAGAGAACAGATGAGTGAGGCAGGCAGTTCTCGTGTCTCATCGCTGGGGGCGCTCATGAACCCAGACATTGTGACTCCACAAGTGCAGAGTAAGACATGGTAACAACGAGCCATCCAGCGAGCTAGCCACACAGTAGTTGTGCTGATACAGAGAGCGAGAAAGACGTGGTTTTGAGTTGTACTTTAACGGTTTCTCCATTTGCTGTTAAGCACAGCACGAAAACATGCAGG
>NW_015128197.1:0-310 GCF_001443285.1 Poecilia latipinna | reverse complement strand
GTCTTCATGTGAAACAGTTAACTGTGTTTCCAAGACCTTGAATTATGTTTCCTCAGGTGCCTCCTTATCAACCGGAATACTCCCTACCTTAGAAACTGCCTGTGTGCAGTAAAATATTGTCTCTGCTGTCTATCCTCCCTCTTTTTGCTTGATAATAAAAGACAAGCTGTAACCAAAGGTCTTCAGACGCTCAGTGAACGGCTCGGAGGAGCAGTTTGCTGAGACTTCTCCTTTTGCAAAAGCTTGGTCATAAAATTCATATACGTTGTCTGTGGTTCTTTTAATGAAGGTTCGAGGAAAATACCCATCA
>NW_015128196.1:0-310 GCF_001443285.1 Poecilia latipinna | reverse complement strand
TACCATACAGGCGTGTTCCGCCCTGCCATTATGAAAAACTGCGCACTGCTCTGAGTGAAATGGAGGAGTTGGGAATTATTCGTAAATCACAAAGCGAATACTCCTCTCCTCTGGTTCTGGTTGTGAAGCCTAATGGAGATCTCCGCATCTGCAATGATTTCAGATGGTTGAATGCGCGAACCGTTAAAGACGCGCATCCATTGCCTCATCAAACAGATGCCCTCGCTGCACTTGGTGGGAATGTATTCTTTTCCACCATGGACCTGACTTCAGGGTTCTATAATGTGAGACTACACGAGGATGACAAAAG
>NW_015128195.1:0-310 GCF_001443285.1 Poecilia latipinna | reverse complement strand
TATGATAACTAGATAGATATACATGCGTTGTCGTGGTTTCAAAGTGTGTTTAAAGCAGGTCTGGCTGCAGCTGGATGCCATACAACTGTTAATAACTGTTAATAATGATCTACGTCATGATTCTATGTTGCTGATTAAATAAAATCATATGGTAATGACAGCGTATGCATGTCTGAGCTAAGGTACGACTATCTGACAACGTATGCTGATCTGACAGAACACCGTGAGTTTGTGCTAAGCGTATGACGATCTGACCTGACAGAACACCCGTTCTTTGTTCTTGTAATGCTCTGTGTACACTGCATCATTA
>NW_015128194.1:0-310 GCF_001443285.1 Poecilia latipinna | reverse complement strand
TACGCCAACATAGTTTTTATTATTTTTATTTATTTCAAATAATCAAGATATTCTGATTCTTTATAAAAGTTTTAGTAATATGTTTTACTTCTGTTTTTGCTCTCTCATCAATAATTTACTGATCAGACACGTCTTTCTAGAAAAGTTAATTTTATCAACTTGTTTATGATTATTTACCTGCAGGCAACGTAAACGAAGCTTCGGCTATTAGGATGAGCAAAAAACGCCAAAACAAACGTTTGAAGATTCTCCAGAACGACTCCCAGGATTTGGACCAGAGACAAACAGAACCAGAACAAAACCCAAACAG
>NW_015128193.1:0-310 GCF_001443285.1 Poecilia latipinna | reverse complement strand
CCACTCATGTAAACGGTGGGGGTGGACCACTCCACTCCTTGTAGTAAGTTGTAGATGTTTTTGTGTCAATATATCACACACACACAGTCAGTGAGAATTGTTATGAACAAGTAAGAAAATGTACAGAAAGGAATCACCACCGACTATCCTCTGCAGTGGTTAATTTAAATGTGATAACCCCCGCTCAGTAATAAAATGCTCTGACCCAGAGCGCTGATGAGGAGGAGAGGAGGGGAAGGGGTGCGGCAATACATCTGACATTGATTCAATATTGATCAGATGTTGATCAGACATCAGCATTTCAGTCATT
>NW_015128192.1:0-310 GCF_001443285.1 Poecilia latipinna | reverse complement strand
CAGTGTGCTAAACATGGTTAATAAATAAACAAAATAATTTTAGGAAAAAGGCTACTGTTAATGTGAGCTGTAGTTACATTAGCAATGTTTGTGATAATGTTTGTGCAATGCTTTCTGATTTTTACTTTTGCAAAAGTAAACTTAAATTGTTTACTTCACAGCACTTGGTTACCAGAAAACGCACTCATCTCTTAGCAACAGATTAAGAACAAATATTGCTATTGTTCAAAAAACATAAGATTTCTTCTGCTGTTTCGAAATAATACTTATCACTACTTAACAAGAATTGTCCAGTAGGTGAAAATTGCAG
>NW_015128191.1:0-310 GCF_001443285.1 Poecilia latipinna | reverse complement strand
CGCAAGCTAACGCTAAATACTACACCAACATGCTATTTAACGCAAGCTAACGCTAAATACTACACCAACATGCTATTTAACGCAAGCTAATGCTAAATGCTACACAACATGCTGTTTAGCGCAAGCTAGTGCTAAATGCTACACCAACATGCTATTTAGCACAAGCTAATGCTAAATGCTACACCAACATGCTATTTAGCGCAAGCTAACGCTAAATACTACACCAACATGCCATTTAACGCAAGCTAATGCTAAATGCTACACAACATGCTGTTTAGCGCAAGCTAGTGCTAAATGCTACACCAACATG
>NW_015128190.1:0-310 GCF_001443285.1 Poecilia latipinna | reverse complement strand
ACCAGACATATTTTGTCTTTACAGAATTAGACTATTAAAAATGTAAACAAGGGCAGCAGTACACGAACAGGGTGCAGTGTGTTGGTGAAGAAGAAATTTTCCATATTGTGGGGCCAACCTAACACAAGTTATAACGGCCAGACCTCCTGTTTAAAAAGAAGCCGAAGTTTGATACCTAATAGATATGAGGTTATTTTCCTTCAAGATACATTTACCTATCGCCAGAATAAATGCAATGTACATTATGCAGTAAAGGAAATTAGAAGATCGGACATATGCCCATTATGGAGATGATCGGTTTTGGACGGGC
>NW_015128189.1:0-310 GCF_001443285.1 Poecilia latipinna | reverse complement strand
AGCTAATAGCGAAAATTCAACCTGGAAGACTCCATCACCTCCGTTCGTCCATCGGCGTCATGCTCATCTCCGACCTCAGCTCTGGACCTCACCTGGCGTGTCCAATCATCAATCAAGCTCAGCATAAAAGGATCCACACCCAAGCTGTCAGCCGCTTCCCAGCTGCGTTCAACCCACCACCTCCCCTTCTCCACCCACATCCTTCGGCTCTCCAGGATGGCACCCTTTCCAGACCTCCACCACCAGTGTCGGGCCCCGGGGGAGAGCATCCCTAATCGGTTATCGGGATGTTCATCGAGTTCACATCAAA
>NW_015128188.1:0-310 GCF_001443285.1 Poecilia latipinna | reverse complement strand
TTTGTTTTTTTCATATTCTAACTTTCTCCTCTCCTCCATCCAGCTGGTCCTGACTCTCTCATCATATCCATAGACTTTGGTTCAGGATTCAGTAGCTACGCCTTCAATGTTAAACCCAGACAGGAAGGAGGAGAGACCCAGATAAAGAGATGGAGGAATGGACTTGGACTAGACACCCCAAAGACTCCAACCTGCATCCTGTTTGATGAACATGAAGAATTTATGAAGTTTGGTTATGAAGCTAAAACAGCATTTAATAATATGAGAGGAGGAGAAGCTGAGAAACATTATTTCTTTGAAAACTTCAAGA
>NW_015128187.1:0-310 GCF_001443285.1 Poecilia latipinna | reverse complement strand
ACACAAAAACTGAGACGTTAGACAAACCAGGACTTTACAGTTCTACTGGCGAACTACGACAACAAACGACGATAGACAAGGACCCGACGACGAACACAGACAACAGGTGGGTTTAAATACACACGGGGTAATTAAGGGAACGAGACACACCTGGGGAGCAATCAACGGGGAGGACAGGACAGAGACTCACAGGAACACAGAGAAACTCAAAAATAAACACACAGAAACACGGAACCTAACAACAACAACTTTAGCATGATGAATGTAAAAACACACTTTAAAATCTCAAACTCTAAATAACGTTCTGCAT
>NW_015128186.1:0-310 GCF_001443285.1 Poecilia latipinna | reverse complement strand
ATCGCTATCTCGTTATAACGAGTTACGTATCTCGTTTTAACGACTTACGTATCTCGTTATAACGAGTTACGTATCTCGTTTTAACGACTTACGTATCTCGTTTTAACGACTTACGTATCTCGTTAAAACGAGTTACGTATCTCGTTATAACGAGTTACGTATCTCGTTTTAACGAGATAATTTTAGGTCCAGGAAGTGGCGGTATTATGCTAGGCTAGTACAGTGGCTAACATGAATTGGTCAGGTTTCCCTTCATGTTTGGTCTACAACATGTAGAGATACGGATGCTGCTTTGCACTGTGGTTAAAAC
>NW_015128185.1:0-310 GCF_001443285.1 Poecilia latipinna | reverse complement strand
ACAGACTCCAGCAAACTTTTTATGTCATAGTCCTTTCCCACACCTGACGGTAGCTTCTTCTCCGTCAGCTCCATCAGAACTGGGGAAAGGTCTTCCTGACTAAAATGTTTGCCGGGCTGACAGACAGCTGAAACCATGAGACTTCCACAGCAGGGGATGGACAATGCCTCCAAAAAAAACCCTTTCCTGAGCGAGACACCGCTTGGTGACGCTCAGGTTTAGGATGCTCTGGAATCCAGCGTTTACCCAGCTGTTGTGGAGCTCATCAGAGAACTTGAAGAAGTTCTCCTCCGCTTGTCCTTGTCCTGCA
>NW_015128184.1:0-310 GCF_001443285.1 Poecilia latipinna | reverse complement strand
TAATGGGGTATATGCCACGAGAGGTGGTGACGTATTTCCGTTTGAATTTATGCCACATAGATTGGTTCCGGGTCCTGCTTGCTCCTATTGTTTTTAGCCAAAGCTGCAAGATCTGTACCATGAAAAAGACGCAAAACTTAAAATATCTGTGAGCTACTGGTACAACAACTGAGTTTTGTGGTGTGCCGTTGTGTCCAGTAATTAGCCGGTACCATCCAGTGCTTAGTTTTTTCATTTTCCAGCTGATATCAAGGCAGCAGCGGACTGTAGCCAAAACTTAGCCAGTACAGCTAACACACGGTTTGTAGCT
>NW_015128183.1:0-310 GCF_001443285.1 Poecilia latipinna | reverse complement strand
GTAGCTGTCCAAACTGTATCCATCTATTAGTCCCCTTCTTACTAAGTGTTTTCTTTGCGTCTCCCTGGCCCAAGATGGAAAAAATACAAATGTTTAAATGTGTACATTGATCAGCGGATGACTGTTAAACATAATAGCTAAAAAAATGCTTATATAAAATACCTGACTCTCGTCTCTCGGTATGATATTGTTGGTTTCCCATTCGAGTCGTAGTATCCATTATTTGCTAAACGAAGGCTTCGTTTCAGCGTAGCTGCACAAAAAGAGAAAAAACAAAGTCATGGAAGAGGGATGCTGAATATATATATAT
>NW_015128182.1:0-311 GCF_001443285.1 Poecilia latipinna | reverse complement strand
CATTTCCTTCTCCCCAGTCTTCCTCCAGAGTCTGGCACTTTTATTTCCGAATGACATGCAAAGTTAGCTGTGTGAAGCTAACACCCCACCCACGTCAAAAAATTCAGCAAATAGTCTGAATGGTTAGTGCTCCGTTTGTGCAGGTTTGTGCCGTTAAAATTTTCGTTTGTGCAGTTTTGGTTTCTGAGATATTAAAAATTATTTTTTAGGTCATCTAGAGTTCACCATCCCCCCATATCGCTCCAAAACAAACCAAAGTGGGCTAGTTCGTTAGTGCTCCGTTTGTGCAGGTTTGTGCCGTTGAAATTTTC
>NW_015128181.1:0-311 GCF_001443285.1 Poecilia latipinna | reverse complement strand
TGATTTTTCTTTTGCTTTTTTATGCTACAGTAAATAATTTTGATGTTATTTTAAGTATTCCGAAAGTGTTTACATTGAACTTATATTAGAAATAAAATATATTAGTACTCTTTCCTTAAATATCTTATAAATATTTTTAATAGTTAGTATTAAAAAAACCCGTCCTTTTTGAAACAATTTTCTTCGCTCTTATTTGCATCTAATGTCCGAACTGATCCTCTGGAAAAGTTCCATAGAAACACAATACAACTTTTACTAATGAGATATGCTCAACGTGTGTGTGTGTGTGTGTGTGTGTGTGTGTGTGTGTG
>NW_015128180.1:0-311 GCF_001443285.1 Poecilia latipinna | reverse complement strand
ATCTCAACCAAATGAATGTGTCCAAACTAAAACAGGCAGATGAATTTTCACTTTATAATTTAAGCCACACGACGGCTTCACTTTGCTGCTGCTAGTGGTTGGGGCTGCCTGTTCTTCTCCACTTCGGCAAGATACGAGGGATTGCTGCAAAGTAAAAGTCAATGTCCCACTTTCTTGCCCTGGAGGAGGGATTGCTGCAAAGTCAGTGACTTGATGCAATCAATAGTGATTTCTCAATATTTTGCCAATTAGTGTTATAAACTGAACCCGACTGCAATCCATTATAACTACAATTTTTGTTTAGAAATTAG
>NW_015128179.1:0-311 GCF_001443285.1 Poecilia latipinna | reverse complement strand
TAAAATACATTCTAAGCATATGTTAAATCAAATTCAATCACTAAAATAATACACTCAAAATATACTAGTCAAGCACATTTTTTAGTACATTTAACAGTACACTAAAGTACACTAAGTACTACTTAAGTTTGTCCAAAAAAGTACATTGAAGTATGCTTAGTACACTTTAAGTAGTGCTTAAGTACTACTTAAATACTACTCAAGTACACTAAGCACCAAATTAGTATTTCAAAAAAGTCACACTTTAAGTATACTAATTCTAAGTATACTTGAAATATACTCATGATTAGTCCTACTAAAAGTATGCTTAA
>NW_015128178.1:0-311 GCF_001443285.1 Poecilia latipinna | reverse complement strand
AAGTAAACTAGTTTTCATATCCTGGTTTAAAGAAATTCAATGTCAAGTAACATTTTCTTTACTTGAGAATATTTTTCTTAAAATAATATATCTTACTCGTATAAGTAAAATTGGCTTGTTTTAAGTAAAATTACACTAATTTTAAGATATTTGTAGGTTCATCTTGGTTAGATATTTTTTCTTGTTTTGGAAAATCTTGACAAGATAAATTTTCTTGTTCTGTTGGCAGATAATTTTTCTTATTTTAAGAAAATTATACCCTATTTTTGTACTTTTTCCTTTCTTGTTTTTGAAAGGGGACTTTTTGCAGT
>NW_015128177.1:0-311 GCF_001443285.1 Poecilia latipinna | reverse complement strand
ATTTTTGGATGCGCACTGCTCATTGCACGGCAGCTCATAATACCGGCGAAGCGTGCAGTACCTACCGCGGCCATCAGGGGCCCCCAAGAGCATTTGTTTTCCTTTTTATCAATACTTTCTACATACATTATCAAATATATATTATTGTAAAAACAAATAACTTCACAGTGAAATTGTGTGTTTTTTATATTATAATGACAGAAATTATTACTAAAATAGAAAAAAAAAATCAGCTCCACTGAGGGGGCCCCTTAGTGGTCTTGGGGCCCTAAGTGGCTTAGTTTGCTTTGTGTTAGGTAAATTGTATTATC
>NW_015128176.1:0-311 GCF_001443285.1 Poecilia latipinna | reverse complement strand
GTTAACTTTATTGTAAAACAGGCTAATCATTCTTTAAGGTTTTAAAATGACAAAAATATGATGATTCAAATTAAATTGGTCTAAATTGGAGATTTACAAATTAGCAATTATGGAACTGCTTCTAAAATACAGTTAAGTTTTGGGTTCAGCACAATGGGAAACATTTATTTCTCATGTAGGTCTTATATAAAAAGAGGGTCAAAGGATTGACAAAATACAGCTCTAAAGGAGCAGCTTCTTAAAATGCTAAGTTTATTGATTTATAATACGAAAGGAAAATTACTGGAGGAGACTTGGCATTAGGAAATAAA
>NW_015128175.1:0-311 GCF_001443285.1 Poecilia latipinna | reverse complement strand
ACACACTCACACACACTTTGTCTATTATTGACACTTCAGAAGGAACTAATGAAGTTATACCATCAGGGAACAGCCACACACTCACACCAGGTTCTGGAGGATTTATTCAAACACCAACCCGGTATTAAGCTTTGGCTAATGCTAGAGCACTACACAGTGTTTATCAGTAGCTAGCTGTAAACGCTACAACAATCTGTTATTTAGCACTGGCTAACGCTAGCGCACAATACAGACATAATACTTATTAGCAACTAATGCCAAAGTCCTACACTACCTCAGTATTTATCAGTAGCTAGCTGTAAAGTGCTACA
>NW_015128174.1:0-311 GCF_001443285.1 Poecilia latipinna | reverse complement strand
ATTTACTCAACAAAACAATAAATAGATTTGAAAATAAATACATTTAAGTCAAATTTCACATTCCTTGAAAGGTGTGTTAATTTAGCATTTTTTTGTGCAAGCAATAAATAACATTTAGAAACACAAGGCCAAAATGTCTGCAACTGAACACATCACTACATGTCATCTTTTATAACAAAAAGCATCTCTAAATATACTGCTCAAAAAAATAAAGGGAACATTTCACTTTAATTTTGTGTGTGGCTCCAAATCCAGGCCTCCATTGGTTAATTAATTTGATTTCCATTGATGATTTTTGTGTGATTTTGTTG
>NW_015128173.1:0-311 GCF_001443285.1 Poecilia latipinna | reverse complement strand
AAACATCTATCAAAGCAACATTTATAAACAATTGTATTTTTTAAGTATGTTTTTAATACATAGTTCATCATATTTAAATATGCTTAGTGGCTATAACAATAGAATAGGAATGGAATATTCTGATATCGATGTATGAAGAGCATATTACAAAGCACACAGCCGTTCATAATTTATTTAATAAATTATTTAGTAATATCAATACATATTTGTATAACTATACAAACACAAATAAATAATGATTAATACTGAATAATATATATTGGATACATGTTTATATGTATGTATGTATATATATACATATAGATAGATAT
>NW_015128172.1:0-311 GCF_001443285.1 Poecilia latipinna | reverse complement strand
GATGTGTTGGTTTTGAGACAAGGCGTGAGAACATCCAGTGAAGTCCTGATAATGGATGTTATCAAAGTGCTGTTTTAATTAGGAGATTGTTTCTCTGGTCTGTGTTGTCATGCTTCTGTGTTGCCTCTGAAATAGGAAGAGAACTGAAACAAAAAAAAATCATTTTCATGGAGAAGAAATATACAACGCTAGCCCGGTTAGCCTTGGAATAATCTTGCTACTGGAATAAGGAATTCCTTTTTGAGATTGAACTATTTGTTTGAATCTTGTCTCTGCTGAAGTTCACATGCTTTTTAAGCTCTGGAGAAAAT
>NW_015128171.1:0-311 GCF_001443285.1 Poecilia latipinna | reverse complement strand
CGCAGTGCAGCGGGTTTAACTCATCATGCAGGGCCGGTCCAGGGGTGGATGAGGCCTGGAGCAGAATCTGACTTAGGGGCCCCTTTTGTTGCTAAAAACATCAGCACATCTAACAGCTTCTGTGTTAGATTTAGTGAAATGTAGGACAGGGAGAGTAGTTTAACTGGCAAACCTAAAAAGCAATAAATTATAACTGCAGTTTACCAATTTGTATTTGTGAACAAACGGAGCTGAAACTCAAAGATTAAACTCACAGCATCAGATTGTAGCTGTGGTAACAAACCAATCTATGAATATTGTTCTTTGAACTT
>NW_015128170.1:0-311 GCF_001443285.1 Poecilia latipinna | reverse complement strand
GTTAGAACTACGAGTGGGATCAAACTCCGCTCATTCATTTTTAGCTTACAGAAAAAGCGCCAAGCCGCCAAATAAACATAAACTGACCAGTGACATTTAGCTTTGACGTGCCCACCGCCATAGACTCGCTACTACAAGACGTTTTGAAAAAAAGAGGGTTTTTTTCTGCACAATTTTGCTAATAGTAAAGAGGGTTGGATAATAAAAAATCCATATTATTCTTTTCTTTTTTTAAAATGGGTACAAAACATTTAATTGAATATTTTTTGGCAGTGCTCCCTAATAACAATGGCTATTTTTAGAACTTGCTC
>NW_015128169.1:0-311 GCF_001443285.1 Poecilia latipinna | reverse complement strand
GGAGGAAGAGGAGCAGCGTTGGTGAGGAGGAGCAGCCGTCCTGCTGTGCTTTGTGTCAGAAGGTTCTGATGGATCCGGTCTCTACCAGCTGTGGACACTGGTTCTGCAGACAGTGCATCAGGTCCTACTGGGACCAGTCTGCTCCATCTGGACCCTCCTCCTGCCCCCAGTGTGGGAAACGACCCAGAACAGGAGCTGGACTGCTGACAGCCAATCAGAGCAGCTGTGCTCCAGGTGAGACTGAACACCTCCAATCAGAGCTTCATCCTGTCGTCTCTGTTGGACCAGATCCACGTCTTTCATTCAGATTT
>NW_015128168.1:0-311 GCF_001443285.1 Poecilia latipinna | reverse complement strand
GAAGGTTTTTCTCCGCAGCAGCTCAGGCTTTGACCAACTTTCACTTTCATTTCTGGAAAATGACTTTTTAATTTCTGTGTTGCTCCACCTTTAATGTGAGTCACTTTACAGGTGGAGCATATTTATGCTGTTCTGTAAGCTGAAAATGAATGAGAGGACTTTGAGCTCTCCTGTAGATCTAAGAGCAGAGAAAAGCACCAAGCAGAACTAAACTGACCAATAACATGTATGACTTGGCATGACCACCCCCCCCCCCCCCCCCCCCCCACCCCACCCCCCACACCACCCCAACACCCCCCAAACCACACACG
>NW_015128167.1:0-311 GCF_001443285.1 Poecilia latipinna | reverse complement strand
GGTTAATGACAAGTTGTCATAACGAAGACATTTTTGGTGAGGTTAATGACAAGCTGTCATAATGAAGACATTTCGAATAATGTCAACTTTGTATTAATAGTGTCATTATTTACCGAATGACGCTTTATGACAACAGTCATAAATATTCATGAAGGCTTATTCATGTTCATGACAGGTGTTATGTCATGTTTATGACAGTGTCATGTCAGTCTTATTCAACCCCCTTCAAATAAAGTGTTACCCTGAAATGTTTTTCAAATGTTTTTTTCTTGGACTGTGGCTGCTTTTTAGCTGATATTAACTGAATAATT
>NW_015128166.1:0-311 GCF_001443285.1 Poecilia latipinna | reverse complement strand
CCAGGTGTGTCTAGATGTGTCCAGGTGTGTTTAGGTGTGTCTAAGTGTGTCCAGGTGTCTCCAGGTGTGTCTAGGTGTGTCCAGGTGTGTTTAGGTGTGTCCAGGTGTGTCCAGGTGCGTCCAGGTGTGTCTAGTTGTGTTTAGGTGTGTTTAGGTGTGTCCAGGTGTGTTTAGGTGTGTCTAGTTGTGTTTATGTGTGTCTAGGTGTGTCCAGGTGTGTTTAGGTGTGTCCAGGTGTGTCTAGTTTTGTTTACGTGTGTCTAGTTGTGTCCAGGTGTGTTTAGGTGTGTCCAGGTGGGACCAGGCGTGGC
>NW_015128165.1:0-311 GCF_001443285.1 Poecilia latipinna | reverse complement strand
GTCATACGCTAAGCACAAACCCACAGTTATATCTGTCAGACACGTCTTTACTATATAATTTTATTTAATTAGCAACATAGAATCATGACGTAGATCATTATATACTTTATTAACAGTTGTATGGCATCTTGACTTAGTGGTTAAGTAGGTTAATGAGTTTTACACAGGCGTGTGTTGTAGCAGACTCCAGCTGCAGCCAGACCCTGCTTTAAATACAATTTGAAAAAACAATGCATGTATATCTATGTGGTTATCATGGAAAACAATTTAATTACTTATTTTCATCTTAACTTGTTGTGTATGGTGAGCTG
>NW_015128164.1:0-312 GCF_001443285.1 Poecilia latipinna | reverse complement strand
TTTTTTTTTTTTTTTTTCCAAACACCGGCTGATACTGATGATCTCTGGATAGTTACTCGTATAGGAGTCAAATTATCACACTGACCACAATGGTGCTTTTGGAACATCACAAACCAAACTTATTATGAACGGTTTCCCGTTTGGTTACAGTTGAATTTAACGAAACCTCCTGCTGCTCCTCCGCCCGTTGCGCAGCATTATCTCTGCTGACTCAGCAGCGGCTCTCTGAACCGACATGCAGACCGAGATCGCCTCTATCAGATCCTCAGACTTAGTTTCCAGATGTAGTCAAACCATAACTTTATAAGAGCG
>NW_015128163.1:0-312 GCF_001443285.1 Poecilia latipinna | reverse complement strand
ATTTCTGACGTATTAAAATTAAATACGATCGGTTCACTTAATGATATTGTATTAGCGATTAGGTAATGCATTCAGCAAGTACTTTTACTTTTAATACTTAAGTATTTTTAAAAGCCAGTACTTTTTTACTTTTACTAAAGTAAAATGTTAATGTGGTACTTTCACTTTTACTTGAGTACATTTTTGTCTGTGTATTTGTACTTTTACTTAAGTACATTTTTTGAGTACTTTCTCCACCACTGGAATCCTGAAATATTAAAATAAACACAGTGTGTACAGAGAGTTGTAGATCACATCTTTAAGTTTATATCT
>NW_015128162.1:0-312 GCF_001443285.1 Poecilia latipinna | reverse complement strand
CCATCACAGTCATTCAAAATACTTTGTCCACCCGGTTTACCCCGGAGAGCATTTTTCACCACCTACAACATAAAGCATAAAAATGTCAGAAATAATTACCATGAACACAACTCAGACATTAGGCATTATATAAATTAGTCAGCTTATAGAAACATTATGGAGAGGATTTCTTCTGCCAACCTGTCAGAAGAAATGTGTTGAAGTCCTCATAACAGGCTTCAGTCACCAACATGACGTACTAATGAAGAAAAAAGAGGCAGCCAATGTCATTATTTATTATTTATAGAGACAAAAACATTTTGGCTTAGCTTT
>NW_015128161.1:0-312 GCF_001443285.1 Poecilia latipinna | reverse complement strand
ACTGATGCCTTCAGGCAGACGATACAGAGCACTCAGAACAAGAACCAACCGACTCAGAGACAGTTTCTATCCTACAGCAATAACAAAACTAAATGCAATCAAAAACAACCATTAATCATCATGAATGATGTGTGTGAGAATGTGGCTATTCTTATTTATTAGTTGTTGTTGTTTTTTTATCACTTACTTGTTATGTATTTCTTACAGTATGTGTAAATTGTGAGACAAGTTTTTTAAGCATATGCACTGACTGATGGCACTTTTTAATTTTCGTTGTTCTTGTGACAATGACAATAAAGATTTATCTATCTA
>NW_015128160.1:0-312 GCF_001443285.1 Poecilia latipinna | reverse complement strand
GAATCAGAATCAGAAGAATTTTATTATCATTGTCAGAAAGACAACAAAATTGCAGTTCCAGTACAGCCATCCATTACACAACAACACGAGGGGGAGGGGTAGTGGGATGTGGGGATAGTTGGCTGAGGCCTCGCAGCCCGACGGGCACCACCTTGCAGAGGAAATAGGAAAAATAAGAAAAACATCAGGTAAAGAGAGGGAAAAAAAAGCCCGTCTCACACTCTGCTCTTTGCAGGGCAGAGTTTGAGATGAAGAAAAAAACCTCGGCACCTAAGCACATATAAATACATACAGATCCTTCTAAAAAAATTA
>NW_015128159.1:0-312 GCF_001443285.1 Poecilia latipinna | reverse complement strand
TTTGTTATAAAAGTATTACTGATTGCACTTTAAAAATTAGGTAACTTTGTTATTAAAGGTAAAGTTTAAACAGTAATGATTTCCTGGTTAATGTCAACTTTGTATTAAAAGTGTCATAATTTACCGAATGACGCTTTATGACAACAGTCATAAATATTCATGAAGGCTTATTCATGTTCATGACAGGTGTTTATGACGGTGTCATGTCAGTCTTATTCACCCCCCTTCAAATAAAGTGTTACCCTATAAATCAATAGAAAGGTCTATATAAAGATATAATCCATGTTCCCGTCTCATATTTGTATGGCATTA
>NW_015128158.1:0-312 GCF_001443285.1 Poecilia latipinna | reverse complement strand
GTTGTTATCTAATTTGTGCTAAACAATGCCATCTAGTGGTCATTCTTGGTAGTTGTCAAAAAGCAGTAGGGAAAGTAGAAAACAGGAAGTACAGCACAGTTTCAGCCGCATGGCAGTTCCTCAGTCCTGCTTACGTTGTTTTCTTGCTCGCTAAAGCATCATCTGTAAGTATTATAAGTTGAATTGATTACATATGAGAATAGCTATCGCAGACATCTTCATTTGTAGAGAAATTATGTATTTTTCTGTTAGAAGTAAATTCGACCGGATGCTAAGCTAACTCGTACCACTAGTCTATGTATAGACGGTGTA
>NW_015128157.1:0-312 GCF_001443285.1 Poecilia latipinna | reverse complement strand
CTCCACAGTCTGATCTTACCAGAGACAGAGAGCTGGATGCTGCTGCTGCTGCTGGAGGATCCAGACATGGACTCACACCAGTACAGGCCAGAGTCTGATGGGAACAAGGTGATGCTACAGGTAGGACCAACTGATTTCCCCCATCCATCTCCACATCGCTTCCTGGCTCCTCTGGTTGTGTTTCTCCTCACAGTTCCTCCATCAGAGCTGTTTTCATCCTCACAGATCAGAGTCACAGATTCTCTTTCAAAGAACTGAGATCTGCTGGGACTCACAGTCAGAGCAGCTGGAGAGACTGAAGAGATTCAATTA